>NC_053155.1:315162787-315242787 GCF_016835505.1 Polypterus senegalus | reverse complement strand
TTGTATCCCGCATTACCTGTGGGCATGTGAAACGCCAGCGGTAGCCTGTCTATGAACTTAATTTAAACTTACGGTTTATGCCGTAAGGTCAAGGGTCTTTGTTTCCAAAGTAGCTGCACTCATGAATATGGTTGTATATGGTCGATCTCTGCTTCTTATTGTTTCACTGCCTTCTGAATTATATAATGCATGTTTTTTTCAGCGCTTTTTGGAGCTCTTCCTAGTTTTCAACGTACTGCACTGATAGTCAGTTCACGTGATTACGTGGGAGGCGTGTTGATGTCACACGAAACTCTGCCCCCCACGGCTTTTGAGCTCAACTCCATTACAGTTAATGGAGAAAACATATATACTTAATTACCTTAATATCATTATGAAATTTAACAGTCAACACTTTATTATACACAATCCATGAGCCCCTTCAATGTCCCTTATGCAACTTGATTTCTTGGCCCGTTTTGTTATGGCGTTCAGATGTAAGCTAAGGGACAACGTGATAAGGCAGACTAATGTGTGGAATGCTTAGACCTTGAGTCCTTTGCACAAATATTGTTCTGTTTGCTAAAACAAAGCATGCCTTTACATGGTTTAGTAAAGCTTACTTCTCAGACATGAATTAGTACAAGGGAATGAAGAGAACATTTGTCTTCCACAATATCCATTTTCTAAACCTCTTGAATGATAAAATTCACCACAATGAAGAAGGACATCTTGAAATGCCTCTGCCCTTCAAAGAGCGTCCTCTGCTGCCTAAAAATAAACAGCTGGCTGAAATACGTTTGAAGCATTTAAAAGAAAAACTGGAGAAAAGTCCCAAGTACAAAGAGGATTATGTGAAACTAGACATTAAGCCCGTTACAATAAAGGGTGCTAGAACAGTAGTGCATAAACATTAGTAGGAAGAGTCGATATTAAATGGCAAGGGACCTTGTATGTGGCTGTAATGTGTGTCACTGGATTGTGTGCCTTTCATTCTCTCTCAGTAAAACTGGTTTGTATTTCCGTAAAATGCCTGTAATTTTGTCAGACAGTAATACAGTGGAACCGAAGTAATTTCCCCCATAGGATTGTATGTAAATACAATGAAACCGTATGAACTGTATGTAAATATATATATTTTTTTTTTTAGATTTTACCTACAAATATAGTTAATAATACCATTGAATGCACAGCGTCATAGTAAACTAAATGCAAAAACATTGAATAACACTGAGAGAACCTTGAACAACAGAGAAAACTAACAATGCAAGAGTTTGCGCTATAGCCTTACGACCCGCTCGCTAAAAACACTTTCTTTAATGAGTTTTAAGCACAGGGAAAAAATGAACGTTTGAAAAATACGTAATTTAATAAACAACCAAGAAAAGTAACATTGCAACAATGCACGCGCGCGCCTGTGTGTGTGTGTGTGTGCATGCGTGTCTGTCTCTTGCACGGGCCTGTCTGGCTGCCTGTCTGTCTGTCTCTCTCTCTCTGCACAGGAAGACACTGAACCGCGTGCCGGTGGCGCAGGCATGCATCACTTCACGCAGAAGACACACACACACGGACACCTGGACGCACACAGGATTCATGAATGGTGTCTTGAAAGATGGTGATGCAGAAGTAGTGACTGCCACACCAAAGGAGGGTAACACATTGTACATTCCACACCTTGGGGTGTATCATCTTAGAAAGCCAAAGAATATTAGAGTCGTATTTGACTGCTCTGTAAAATTTGAAGGTAACTCTCTAAATGACCACCTTCTTACAGGACCTGACTTAACTAATGCCTTGACTGGAGTCCTTTGTAGATTTCGGCAGCATTTGTGACGTGCAAAAAATGTTCCACCGTTTCCATGTCAACGTAGAAGATCGGGATTTTCTGAGGTTCTTGTGGTGGGAAAATGGGAACACACAAGTGAAACCCAAGGAATATCGAATGAGAGTGCATATTTTGAGGGCAGCATCATCTCCCGGATGTGCTAACTATGGCATGAAGTACCTTGCCAATAAGTATGAAAAGGACTACCCATTGGCAGCAAGTTTCATCCGAAAAAATTTCTATGTTGGTGATGGACTTGCCAGCATTGACTCTGTTCAGAAGGCCAAGCAGCTGATTAAGAAAGCACGGGAGGTATGTGCTAAAGGAAAATTACGTTTACACAAATTTGTGTCCAATAACAGAGATGTTTTGAATGCAGTTCCAAAGAATGAATGTGCCAATTCAGTGAAAGATGTAGACCTGAATTCTAATGAGCTTCCAGTGCAAACTGTACTTGGAGTAAAGTGGAATGCTGAAGCTGATGCATTTACATTCAATGTCATTCTCGATGAAAGGGCAGCCACACGGGGAGGAATACTATCAATGGTTGCAAGCGTGTATGATCCATTAGGGTTTCTTTCTCCCTATATCTTGACTTGAAAAAGAATACTTCAAGAGATGTGCAAATATCATCCCATTATATAAAAAGGGTGACAGGGCAGATCCAAGCAACTATAGGCCAGTAAGCTTAACAAGCATCACAGGAAAATTAATGGAAGGAATTATTAAGGATAAGATTGAGCAACACATGGCAAGGACAGGATAGTCAGCGTGGAGTCAGAAGAGGGAGGTCGTGTTTTACTAACATGCTGGAATTCTATGAGGAGGCAACAAAAGGATACGACCAGAGTGGAGCAGATGAGATTATTTATCTGGACTTTCAGAAAGCATTTGATGAGGTGCCACATGAGAGGGTGGGCATCAAATTAAAAGAAGTGGCAGTTCAGGGTGTGGTGTGTAGGTGGGTGCAGAATTGGCTCAGGCACAGGAAGCAAAGGGTGATGGTCTGAGGAACCTCATCAGAACTGACCGATATTAAGAGTGGTGACCAGCAGGGTTTAGTGCTGGGGCAACTGTTATTTTTAATAAATATAAATGATTTAGATAGGAATATAAGTAACAAGCTGGTTAAGTTTGCAGATGATACCAAGATAGGTGGATTAGCAGATAATTTGGAATCCGTTATATCATCACAGAAGGACTTGGACAGCAGACAGGCTTGGGCAGATTTGTGGCAGATGAAATTTAATGTCAGTAAATGTAAAGAATTACACATAGGAAGTAAAAATATTAGGTTTGAATACACAATGGGCAGTCGGAAAATTGAGAGTCCACCTTATGAGAAGGATTTAGGAGTCATAGTGGACTATCAACTTCCTGGCAGTGTTCAGAAGCCATAAAGAAGGCTAACAGACTGTCAGGTTATATAGCGCCTTGATGTGTGGAGTACAAGTCACAGGAGGTTCTGCTCAGGCTTTATAACACACTGGTGAGGCCTCATCTGGATTCCTGTGTGCAGTTTGGGTCTCCAGGCCACAAAAAGGACATAATAGCACTAGAGAAGGTCCAGAGAAGAGCGACTAGGCTGATCACAGGTCTAAAGGGATTGAATTATGAGGAAAGATTAAACGAGCTGAGCCTTTACAGTTTAAGCAAAAGAAGATTAAGAGGTGACATGATTGAAGTGTTTAAAATTATGAAGAGAATTAATACAGTGGATCGAGACTTGTATTTTAAAATGAGTTCATCAAGAACACGGGGACACAGTTGGAAACTTGTTAAGGGTAAATTTCGCACAAACATTAGGAAGTTTTTCTTTACGCAAAGAACGATAGACACTTGGAATAAGCGACCAAGTAGTGTGGTAGACAGTAAGACGTTAAGGACTTTCAAAACTCGACTTGATGTTTTCTTGGAGGAAACAAGTGGAGAGGACTGGCGAGCTTTGTTGGGCTGAATGGCCTGTTCTCGTCTAGATTGTTCTATTGTTCTAATGTTCAAACGGGGTGTAGGATGGGATGAACTTCTTTCCCCTGAACTAAGGCCAAAGTGGGAGGCATGGCTTCATGATTTGAAAAACCTTTCAAGAAATTGGCATTAAAGATGTCTGTTTCCTGAGGACCTTGGCATAATCCAAAAAATTGAGTTACATCACTTTTCAGACGCTAGCAATAATGGTTATGGTCAGTGTTCATATATTAGGATTGTGACTGACAAACAAGTTCACTGTGCTCTGATCATGGGTAAGGCCAGAGTGGCACCCATAAAGGTTGTTACCATACCTCGCCTTGAGCTGACTGCAGCTACAGTTTCTGCTGCAGTGAGTGGCATCCTTAGAGAGGAGCTAGAATTGAAGATAGATCAGGATTTCTTCTGGACAGATTCGCAGGTCAGTGCTTGGGTATATCAAAAATGAAGCTCGGCGTTTCCATGTTTTTGTAGCTCATCGTGTTCAGAAAATAAGAGACAAAACAGATCCAAGTCAATGGTTCTATGTTGAAACGAGTCAAAATCCAGCAGATCAAGCCTTTAGGGGTGTTAAGGTGGCAGACTTGATTGCTTCGCATTGGTTCACAGGACCTAAATTCTTATGGGAACGGGAGATTGTAACAAGCCTAGGATCCCCGGATCTACTTATAGGTGACCCAGAGGTAAGGGTCTTGAAGTCTTTTCTTCAAAGGTTCGCAAGATTCTCAGGTTGGAATGCAGCTCTCAATGTTGTGGCTAGAATCCTAAGGCTAGCAAATAAAAACCAAACGGGACCCATTGGTGTAGAAGAATGAAAAATGGCCGCCTTTGTACTCATAAAGGCAGCACAAAGGGAAGCCTTTGAAGAGGAGTTGAAGTGTTGCAGTCTAAAATCTGCCAAGCGATCAAAAGCTCACAAGATGTTCCAACTTGGCCCATTCCTTGAAAATGGACTGCTCAGGGTTGGAGGTCGATTGAGAAAATCTTCCACATCATTTGACTTGAAACATCCAGTGATTCTTCCTATTATTACGCAATTAATACTTGATCACTGCCACAAGAAAACTCGGCACCAAGGCAGAGGGCAAACGCTAAATGAACTTGGAGCAAGTGGATATTGGATAATAGGTGCCAGTAAGGTAGTGGCCAAGCACATTAAATATTGTGTCACTTGCAGAAAGACACGAAGACCGAATGAAGGGCAACGCATGGCAGACCTGCCTGCTGATCGAGTCGAACCTTCTCCTCCATTCTCATATGTAGGAATTGACTGTTTTGGACCCTTCCATACAAGACAAGGGCGTAAGGAATTCAGTGAGATGTGGCCTGTTGTTCACATGCGTAGGCTCTAGAGCCATTCACATAGAAATGGTAGAAGATCTCACAACCGATGCGTTTTTAAGTGCTTTGAGATGCTTCATAGCAATTAGAGGAACAGTGAGGCAGATTCGATCAGACCAAGGTACGAATTTCCTTGGAGCAAAGAATGAGCTGGGGAAAGCTCTGTTGGAGTTAGACAAGGGAAAGAATCGCGGCTTATCTTGCAAGAAACCAATGTGACTTTCTAATGAATGTTCCCGAGGCAATGCCAAATACGAACAGTGAGAAGTGTAATGAGCTCTGTCCTGACACAAGCTGCAGGAAGACTAGGTGACTCTTCACTGAGGACATTTTTCTATGAAGCCACGCCGATTGTGAATAATCGCCCGCTCACTTATGAATACAATGAATGATCCTAAAAGTGTTGAGCCTTTAACACCCAATCATTTGCGCACAATGAAGACCTCTGTGCCTCTTCCACCTGCTGGCAAGTTTGTCAGAGAAGATTTGTATGCCAAGAAAAGGTGGCGTAAAATACAATACTTGTCAGAACAGTTCTGGAGCAGATGGCGCAAGGAATACCTGACCAACCTAAGCCTTAGACAACAGTGGCATACACCCAAAAGAAACGGACGAGTTGGGGATGTAGTAATTGTCAAGGAGGACAATATTCCCAGAAATGAGTGGAAACTTGCCAGAGTCATAGAAACAAGTGAAGATGATGATGGCTTAGTACGAAAGGTTAAAATTCAAATAGGACAAAGAAAGGGTGAACGTCTGAAACAGCCATCCTCTCTAGAACGACCAGTTCACAAATTAGTTGTATTAGTAGAGAGTGATTTCTAAATTACTATGCAGCGTGGACGACTGCCGGCTTCCCATGCCGGTCCGCACCCCCAGGCCGCCAGGAGGAGCTCGTGCCCCGAGTTCCAGCAGGGCCTTATGGACTATGTAGTGTTTTTACACAGCCCTGCTGGATACCTTGGGACCACCGGGAGTCGCTGTAGGAGGGCTCATGGGCCCTTGTGTGCCCTATAACCCGGGAGTACGTCACGGTCACGTGACGGGAAGAAACGACGTGCTCCCGGGGTGAAGAACAGGACTGTTTGCCCTGACCCGGAAGGAAAAAGGAACTGTGGACTGAAACACCTCCGGGTCAGGGGCTATAAAAGGACGGTGCCTCACTCCAGACAGCGAGCTGTGCTGGGAGGTGGAGGAGCAAAGTGTCTGGGCGAGGAGGAGAGATTGTAGTGTTGTGTTGAATTGATTTATTATATGAGTAGTGTGGAGGGCGCTTTGTGCACATTGATAGTATACAATAAAGACTCTTGGACTTTTACCTGGTGAAAGAAAACGTTCAGGAACAGCTACTATATATATATATATATCCATCCATCCATCCATTTTCTAACCCGCTGAATCCGAATACAGGGTCACGGGGGTCTGCTGGAGCCAATCCCAGCCAACACAGGGCAGGAACCAATCCCGGGCAGGGTGCCAACCAACCACAGGACACACACAAACACACCCACACACCCAGCACACACTAGGGCCAATTTAGAATCGCCAATCCACCTAACCTGCATGTCTTTGGATCGTGGGAGGAAACCGGAGCTCCCGGAGGAATCCCACGCAGACACGGGGAGAACATGCAAACTCCACGCAGGGAGGACCTGGGAAGCGAACCCAGGTCTCCTAACTGCGAGGCAGCAGCACTACCACTGCGCCACCGTGCCGCCCCATATATATATAGTAACAGAATGGAGGCGCTATTGCTCCCTTGAACCCTTGTCCAAGACTCCAGACACCAGATAAAAGTTCAAAAGTTGACTTTATTCATAAACATCAGTGCACAAAGCACCCTCCTCTCCACAATACTCATTAAATAATCACAATACAATCACTAATCAATCCTCCACTCCCAGACGTGTCATCTCATTGTCTGGGAGTTCCCACAATCCTTTTTTAGTCCGTGACCCTTCTGAACCCCCAGTCCATGTGACTTCTTAGCACTTCCAGGTCAGATCAAAACTCTTCTTTTCTTCACTCCCGGAAGCACGTCATTCCCCTTGTCCATGTGACTCGGACGTACTTTCGGGGCGTAAGGCAAATAATATTCTTTGCTCCTCCCTGCAGCTCCATCTAGCGGCCCATGTGGTATCCAGCAGGGCTGTGGATGAAAACTCCATTGTCCAGGATTCCCTGCTGGTCTTCAGGGCACCTCCATACTGCAGGGAGGGCTAAATCTGGCAGCCTGGGGGTATTGGCCGGGATGACAAGCCGACCATAGACCACAATATATATAAAGTACATAAAGAAATTTTATATATATATGTACATTTTTTTTCACATATATATGTATTGTCACACACATGCGCTTGGGAGGCAGTCAAAGGGTCCAAATGGAAGTGAAAGTACAAGAGACAGTGAGCTGGAAATGGGCACTGACGCCTTATTCCCTCTTTCAACAGAACAACAGAAGAATAACCTTTCTTTTCCATTTCCATCCCAACCAGATGATGTCACTTCTGGCTCCCTTTGATAACATCACTTCCTCTTCCTCTACAAGGCGACATCATTTATTCTTCCTCAAGTTCCCTTCCTGCCATCTCATAATAAAAGCTCCACTATATCTGTATTTGATTGTCGAATGTCAATTTGACAGAAAGACCATCATTCATCTTTTTTCTTGATGCGGCGCCCCAAGCATTATACGAGGAAGGCCTCCCCAAATCTTTATATTTGTTTTGTCAATTTATTTCTTCACAATATATTTATATAATGTATATCTATATATACTAGGGGGCTTTGTCCCCCTGCTTACTTCACTCGCCAACCCAAGCCTGCGCTACCCGTTAGCCTCGCGGATGGGGAAGCGGATGTGCAATTAAAACAATTGTTATTTTTATGGGAATTGTTACATATGATTAATAGAACTAACTGTATTTCATTAAAGCGAGTAATTGAATCAATCAATCAATCAACATTTATTTATATAGCACATATTCATACAAAAAAATGTAGCTCAAAATGCTTTACAAAATGAATAGAAAAATAGAAGACACAATAAAAAATAAACATAAGTCAACATTAATTAACATAGAATAATTGAACGATAGTAAAATATCGTAAAATGTAATAAATTGAAAGAAATGTTGCGTTAAAGGTATTACATGTTTTCGTTCTGTTTGGCTTTGAAATGAACACGCAAATACTTTTTAAACTTACACTTTTACTGTAAAAGTTCAGTAAAAACTATTTTTTAATTAACTTTTCGTCAATATTGCATTGAATTTTGATTCTGTGTTTGAACTTACATCGTGACAACCAGATGCTTTTATGTGTCCCCAAGGCACGATGCAAACTCCGAGGTGATCGAGCTTTTTCAGTCACAGCCCCAAAACTCTTTTACTGATTTGCCATTGCACGTTAGGCCGGCTCCTTCACTAGCTGTCTTTAAATCCAATTTAAAAACACATTTTTACTCTCTGGCTTTTAACCCAGTATGATATGTTGGCTGTCTGTGTACTTTTTATTAAGAATCTCTTCAGTTCTTATGTGTTTCTGTTTCATTTAGCCTTTGATTTTGTGTGTCTGATATGTTGGGTTTTTATTGTACAGCACTTTGGTCAGCCTTGATATTGTTTTTAAAGTGCTTTTTAAATAAATAAGTAAATAAATAACGTGACGTATAACTGCCAGTGAGTGAATTTGATTTATTTCTCTTTAATAAATAAACCGACTTTTTCGAATGTTTGTCCCTGTCATTTGATGATTGTCATAGTCAAAGCTATTCTAACGGGAAACTGTAAATGTTTTAATACAAACGGCATATCGAGATCTCCTTTGGTGTCTTTTAGATGGACTACATGACCTTTCTTGTCGCCTGTTCAGATTTGACATGTCAGAATTGTTCGACCAATTTTGAATACGACTAATCTTGTCCTATTGCATAGCCAATCACTCGGACATAAATTACGCAATTACATTACGATATGTCCTTCTTTCAGCAGTAATTCATGCGGTGGAAGAGACCAGATGGTGTCAACGGTTGTAGATATTCATTGTGATGTTGTAAATTGATGTTTTCATCTTCTGCACCATCATCACAAACTGCTCCGTCATAGTCTACTGATACGCATTTAACCAATTTGCAGTGTAACCGACTGGCAATTTTCACGTTAATTTGTTTGACTTTACCGTTTCTCAGTGCTAGGATTGCTTGTGTTCTCATTTCTTCTGTTGATAACACTTCGGGATGAAATTCATCAATAAGATTTGGACATAATAAGTCTTCTTTTATTGGGAACTTAAAATGAGGAAAACGTAAAAATGTATAAGAGCTGAGAGTGTAGGAACTGAGTCTGATAAAAGCATTCACACCAATGAGAGGTGAGATAGCAGCAGGCGTGAGCCGCTAACAGGAGGGCGGGACTTGAAAAAATCTTCCGATATGTCTCATCCTGTTGCAGGATTTTTTTATTATAATATATATATATATATATATATATATATATATATATATATATATATATATATATACAGTGGTGTGAAAACTATTTGCCCCTTCCTGATTACTTAATAAAACAAATTATTGAACTTTTATCTGGTGTCTGGCGGTTGATCTGAAGGTTCAAGGGGATATATATATATATATATATATATATTTATATATACAGTGGTGTGAAAAACTATTTGCCCCTTCCTGATTTCTTATTCTTTTGCATGTTTGTCACACAAAATGTTTCTGATCATCAAACACATTTAACCATTAGTCAAATATAACACAAGTAAACACAAAATGCAGTTTTAAATGATGGTTTTATTATTTAGGGAGAAAAAAATCCAAACCTACATGGCCCTGTGTGAAAAGTAATTGCCCCTGAACCTAATAACTGGTTGGGCCACCCTTAGCAGCAATTACTGCAATCAAGCGTTTGATAACTTGCAATGAGTCCTTTACGGCGCTCTGGAGGAATTTTGGCCCACTCATCTTTGCAGAATTGTTGTAATTCAGCTTTATTTGAGGGTTTTCTAGCATGAACCGCCTTTTTAAGGTCATGCCATAGCATCTCAATTGGATTCAGGTCAGGACTTTGACTAGGCCACTCCAAAGTCTTCATTTTGTTTTTCTTCAGCCATTCAGAGGTGGATTTGCTGGTGTGTTTTGGGTCATTGTCCTGTTGCAGCACCCAAGATCGCTTCAGCTTGAGTTGACGAACAGATGGCGGACATTCTCCTTCAGGATTTTTGGTAGACAGTAGAATTCATGGTTCCATCTATCACAGCAAGCCTTCCAGGTCCTGAAGCAGCAAAACAACCCCAGACCATCACACTACCACCACCATATTTTACTGTTGGTATGATGTTCTTTTAATGAAATGCTGTGTTCCTTTTACGCCAGATGTAACGGGACATTTGCCTTCCAAAAAGTTCAACTTTTGTCTCATCAGTCCACAAGGTATTTTCCCAAAAGTCTTGGCAATCATTGAGATGTTTCTTAGCAAAATTGAGACGAGCCCTAATGTTCTTTTGCTTAACAGTGGTTTGCGTCTTGGAAATCTGCCATGCAGGCCGTTTTGCCCAGTCTCTTTCTTATGGTGGAGTCGTGAACACTGACCTTAATTGAGGCTAGTGAGGCCTGCAGTTCTTTAGACGTTGTCCTGGGGTCTTTTGTGACCTCTCAGATGAGTCGTCTCTGCGCTCTTGGGGTAATTTTGGTCGGCCGGCCACTCCTGGGAAGGTTCACCACTGTTCCATGTTTTTGCCATTTGTGGATAATGGCTCTCACTGTGGTTCGCTGGAGTCCCAAAGCTTTAGAAATGGCTTTATAACCTTTACCAGACTGATAGATCTCAATTACTTCTGTTCTCATTTGTTCCTGAATTTCTTTGGATCTTGGCATGATGTCTAGCTTTTGAGGTGCTTTTGGTCTACTTCTCTGTGTCAGGCAGCTCCTATTGAAGTGATTTCTTGATTGAAAAGGTGTGGCAGTAATCAGGCCTGGGGGTGGCTACGGAAATTGAACTCAGGTGTGATACTCCACAGTTAGGTTATATTTGAACAAGGGGGCAATTACTTTTTCACACAGGGCCATGTAGGTTTGGATTTTTTCTCCTAAATAATAAAACCATCATTTAAAAACTGCATTTTGTGTTTACTTGTGTTATATTTGACTAATGGTTACATGTGTTTGATGATCAGAAACATTTTGTGTGACAAACATGCAAAAGAATAAGAAATCAGGAAGGGGGCAAATAGTTTTTCACACCACTGTATATATTGTGGAACCGAACCAAACAAAGACAGGCGTACATGTTGTTACTCACCACCACACGTGTTTATTTACAATAATATATACAAATAATGGTCACTCAGACCCAGTCCCATGTGCACAAACCCCAATATTCAGTCCTTGCTACTCAAATGCCTTTCTTCGGGCCGCCTCCACTCTCCTCTCTCGCCTCGTCCTCTTCCACCCGACTCTAGCCCTGAATGAAGGGAGACGGCCCCTTTTATACTTTTCCGGATGAGCTCCAGGTGGCTCCCGACATTCCCTCGTTGGCCATGCCCCAGCATGGCGGAAGTGCCAGCTGTTCTCCCGGCAGCTCTCCGGGTGTCCCTTCTAATCTTCCCCCCAGCACTTCCTGGTGTGGCGGAAGTGCTGAGGGAACAGGTCCCAAGGCATTGGGGCGCCTCCTGGCGGTGACCACGGGCCCCTGCAGGGTGGGCTTCCATGCCCTTAACCCGTGGCCCCCAAAGCAACCAGGACGGCGCCCCCCACGTGATCCAGGGTGGGCGCAGACCCACATCCGGTCCCTCACGGCGTTGAGGCATCCCTGACAATATATATATTGTGGAAATCGTTCCCCCAGACACAGACAGACGGACACCAGGATGTATAAAACACACTCCTTTATTTTCCTTTGAGTACCACAATGCCTTCTCTCACCAACTCTCTTGCTTTCTTCCTCTTTCTCTTCTTCTTCTTTCTCTCTTTCTTTCTCTCTCTTTCTCTTTGACCTACTTCCTCCAACTCACAAGCTTCGTCACCTTCCTCCCAACTCTGGCTCGTCTGCTAGAAGGAGGCGGGCCCTTTTATCATGGCCCAGATGAGCCCCAGGTGCTCCCTTGGACGTCACTTCCTGGTGTGGCGGAAGTGTCAGGAAAGCACCTGGAAGCACTCCGAGAATCAATCAATCAACATTTATTTATATAGCACATATTCATACAAAAAAATGTAGCTGAAAGTGCTTTACAAAATGAATACAAAAATAGAAGACACAATAAAACAATAAACATAAGTCAACATTAATTAACATAGAATAAGTAATATATAATGAGGATGACATCACTTCCTCCAGACCCCCTATAAAACCTCACTCCCTTCCTCTGGAGGACAGTTCCGTTTTGGTCTTTTTACTTTTACTTTTGCAGCCAGCGACACATTATATGTGTGGCTGCCCCAAACCTTTGCAATGTCTCGGGTCTCTTCTTGTCACATTGGCATAGTCGGCAGGATGATGTCTCAGAAGAAACTGGGACAGGACCCTAAAACAACCCAGGTAGGAAAGTACCGGGGCCGAGTTTCTGGACGGGGAGTGCGTAGGGAGGTCAGGAAAGACCCGCTACAGGCTCCGCTCCACAAGGGCAAACCTGGGCTTAAGCCCTATCTGGTAGAGAGTGTGGAAGGGATGAGGTTTTTTTAGGAGGTCTGGGGGAAGTGATGTCGTCCTCGGGGCCGGGACTAGAAGTGGCGTGTCCCGAGTCAAGGCAGTGGTTCCTGGTGGGATTTCCCAGGAAAGGTATGCAAGGAACTTAGAATGAACAATAGAGAAATCTAAATCAAATTAATATTTGGTGTGACCACCCTTTGCCTTGAAAATAGCATCGGTTCTTCTAGGTACACTTGCACACAGTTTTTGATGGAACTCGGCTGGTAGGTTGTTCCACACTAACCGCAGATCTTCTGTGGATGTAGCCTTCCTCACATCCTTCCGTCTCTTCATGTAATCCCAGGCACACTCGATGATGTTGAGATTAGGGCTCTGTGGGGGCCATACCATCACTTTCAGGACTTCTTGTTCTTCTTCACGCTGAAGATAGTTCTTAATGACTTTGGCTGTATGTTTGTGGTCGTTGTCCTGCTGCAGAATAAATTTGGAGCCAATCATACGCCTCCCTGATGGTACTGCATGATGGTATAATTGGTTGATCATACACCTGAGTATAATCCTAGTATCAAGTGTAACTGTAAGAATTGATGCTAGTTTGAAGGCAAAAAGTAGTAACACCAAATATACGATTTAGTTTTTCTTTTGTTCGCTCACTTTGCATTTTGTAAATTGATACAAATAAACAATCATTATTTATATTTCTGAAAGCATTCTTTGTTTACAGCATTTTTTCACACCTGCCTAAACTTTTGCACAGTACTGTATATCTCATGTCATGCATGCATGTCAGTAGATCGCCCTCCAGGCTTATCTGAGGTATGTAATTCCACTCCAGGACAATAGGGGGTGCTGGCGCTAATCATTTCCTCTTCCATTCCATCCACAGCTGACTCCACCACTTCCAGTGTCTCACCTATAAATGACGGGGTGGCCTCTGTGATCAGAGCTCTGTTGTATGTCTGTGGCGTTCCTTGAAGGAATTGTTCCCTTGAGCCCTAACTGTCTCTCTGTTTTGTTCATTTTGATTTGCACCATACTGGGCTTGTTTCATTCTCTGCTTTGCCTGGATTAAACAGGGATGATCTGCTTGGTACCCTGACCTTAATTGTTTTAGAGTTGCTGTTCCTCTCTCGAGCACAATAAATTACGTTAGAACAAACTCCTTTTTATCGAAATTGTCATTTCTAAGAAGATATAATTTTGTTTTGCCCTGTCCAGTTTCCTAGAGAACTGTTAACCAAACACCTCATTACAGTGAAGTCCGTTATTTGTCTACAAAAGTCATCACAATGAAATCATTTTTCATTAAAAAGCAGCAAAACACATGCATTTCTTCTGTTCTTGGCTCAAAAACCGACTCAGCAGTTTCGCTGAACAGCCAATTAAATTTACGCCATTTGCTTTACGGGATACTCGTCACATTCTAGAAGGGTTACTGTGGAATGGAGGCATTGTGGGTGTGTCTAGGGGCAGGGCATCTGTCAATCAACTTTGACATCAGCTCTGGTGGTTCCCTGCAGCTCGACTCTGTCGCTTATTCCCAAGTTTCTCGATGTTCGCTTTGACCTCGGTGAGCACGCTGATCAGATTGAGGAATCATTTTTAGGTCGCCCTTCAGCAAAAATGTTGCCTGCTGAGTTTCCCTTGTGTTTTGTTGATAGACAGATAGATAGATAGATATGAAAGGCACTATATAATGATAGATAGATAGATACTTTATTAATCCCAAGGGCAAATTCCCATACTCCAGCAGCAGTATACTGATACAAAGAAACAATATTAAATATCAGAGTGATAACAATGCAGGTATAACAGACAATAACTTTGTATAATGTTAACGTTTACCCCCCCAGGTGGAACTGTAGAGTCGCATAGTGTGGGGTCTCAGTCTGTCAGTGGAGCAGGACGGTGACAGCAGTCTGTCTGTCGCTGAAGCTGCTCCTCTGTCTGGAGATGATCCTGTTCAGTTGATGCAGTGGATTCTCCATGATTGACAGGAGTCTGCGCAGCGCCCGTCGCTCTGCCACGGATGTCAAACTGTCCAGCTCCGTGTCTACAATAGAGCCTGCCTTCCTCACCAGTTTGTCCAGGCGTGAGGCGTCCCTCTTCTTTATGCTGTCTCCCCAGCACACCACCGCGTAGAAGAGGGCGCTCACCACAACCGTCTGGTAGAACATCAGCAGCATCTTACTGCAGATGTTGAAGGACGCCAGCCTTCTAATGAAGTATAGTCGTCTCTGTCCTTTCTTACACAGAGCATCAGTATTGGCAGTCCAGCCCAATTTATCATCCCGCTGCATTTCCAGGCATTTATAGGTCTGCACCTTCTGCACAGTCACCTCTGATGATCATGAGGTCCATGATGGGCCTGGTCCTCCTAAAATCCACCACCAGCTCCTTGGTTTTGCTGGTGTTCAGTTGTAGGTGGTTTGAGTCGCACCATTTAACAAAGTCCTTGATTAGGTTCCTGTACTCCTCCTCCTGCCCACTCCTGATGCAGCCCACCATAGCAGTGTCGTCAGTGAACTTTTGCACGTGGCAGGACTCCGATGCGTTTTGGAAGTCTGATGTATGTTGGCTGAACAGGACTGGAGAAAGTACACTCCTGTGTTGCTGACCACAATGTCAGACCTGCAGTTCCCGAGACGCACATATTGAGATCTGTCTGTAAGATAGTCCACGATCCATGGCACCAGGTGTGAATCTACTGCCATCTCTGTCAGCTTGTCCCTAAGGAGCAGAGGTTGGATGGTGTTGAAGGTGCTAGAGAAGTCAGTCAGTCAGTCATTATCCAACCCACTATATCATAACACAGGACCATGGGGGTATGCTGGAGCCAATCCCAGCCAATGCAGGGCGCAAGGCAGGAACAAACCCCGGGCAGGGCGCCATCCCACCGCAGGGCACACCCACATGCACACCCACACACTAAGCACGTCCAGAAACATAATTCTTACTGCACCACTGCCTCTGTCCAAGTGGGAGAGGGATCAGTGTAGCATATATGACACACAGCTGTACTTCTCTATAGAACCTGATGACTCCGACTCTCTCGATTCACTAACACAATGTCTTACTGGTATTTCTGAATGGATGAATAGTAATTTTCTCAAACTAAATAAAGAGAAAACTGAAATTTTAGTAATTGGCAATAATGGATTCAGCGAGGTTATCAGAAATAAACTTGATGCACTTGGATTAAAAGTTAAGACGGAAGTAAAAAATTTAGGGGTAACCGTTGACTGTAATCTGAATTTTAAATCACATATTAATCAGATCACTAGGACAGCATTTTTTCACTTAAGAAACATAGCAAAAGTTAGACCTCTTATATCATTGAAAGATGCGGAGAAATTAATTCACGCTTTTGTTTTCAGTCGACTAGATTACTGTAACGCACTCCTCTCAGGACCACCCAAAAAAGACATCAATCGATTGCAATGAGTGCAGAATGGAGCTGCTAGAATCCTAACTGGGAAAAAAAAATCCGGACACATTTCTCCAGTTTTGATGTCACTACACTGGTTGCCTGTGTCTTTCAGGATTGGCTTTAAAATACTGCTTCTGGTTTATAAAGCCTTAAATAATCTCGCTCCATCTTATATATCGGAATGTCTGACACGTTATATTCCAAATCGTAACCTCAGATCCTCAAATGAGTGTCTCCTTAGAATTCCAAAAGCTAAACTTAAAAGAAGTGGTGAGGCGGCCTTCTGCTGTTATGCACCTAAAATCTGGAATAGCCTGCCAGTAGGAATTCACCAGGCTGATACAGTAGAGCACTTTAAAACACTGCTGAAAACACATTACTTTAACATGGCCTTTTTATAACTTCACTTTAACTTAATCCTGATACTCTGTATGTTCAATTCATCATAATAACTATTCACAGTGGCTCCAAAATCCGTACTGACCCCAACTCTCTCTTCTGTTTCTTTTTCCGGTTTCTTTGTGGTGGCGGCCTGTGCCACCTCCACCTACTCAAAGCATCAGGATGCACCAACATTGATGGACTGAAAGCCAGAAGTCTACGTGACCATCATCATCAGGTCCTTCCATGAAAACCCTAAATACAAAGAGGACTGTTTGACTAATGTTAGGTAGATTGAGAGGGGACTGGGCGGTCTCGTGGTCTGGAACCCCTACAGATTTTATTTTTTTCTCCAGCCTTTGGAGTTTTTTTTTGTTTTTCTGTCCACCCTGGCCATCGGACCTTACTCTTATTCTATGTTAATTAATGTTGACTTATGTTTATTTTTTTATTGTGTCTTCTATTTTTCTATTCATTTTGTAAAGCACTTTGAGCTACATTTTTTGTATGAATATGTGCTATATAAATAAATGTTGATTGATTGATTGATTGATATAGATGATGCCATCCTCCGCTCCCACCTTCTCCTGGTATGTGAACTGCAGAGGGTCGAGGGAGTGGTGGACCTGCGTCCTCAGGTGGTGAAGCAGCCGCCGCTCCATGGTCTTTATCACATGTGACGTCAGAGTGACAGGCCGGAAGTCATTCAGCTCACTGGGACGTGATACCTTTGGGACTGGGGTGACACAAGATCTTTTCCAAAGCCTCAGGACTCATGTTCCAGGCTCAGATTGAAGATGCGCTGTAGAGGACTCCCCAGCTCCAATCATCGTCTTTCATAGATTCACCGAGATCTTACCCTTAGCACACAACAATCTAATTTTTTTTTGTTGCCTTTGAATATTTCTCTGAATTACCCTCTTGCACATTTATACATCTGACGATACAGTAACAGACATTTGATGCAAGGGGGCCCAAACTTTTGCATGCCACTGTATTCATGTGTTTTTGTGTGCGTTTATTAATATAATGGTAGGTTCTGCAGAGTGGTCCCCACGTACATCCAGTAGCTTGCATTGTTTATCTTAGAGCTTCTTTCCCAACTGGGCTTCCTTGTTCACAATGGCCAGAGAGTGTTTTTTCTTTCAAAGTCCCCGCTATTTTTCAGTTGTCAGATAGATCAAGAAATTGGAGACGCATATTAGTCTGTGAATGCTTTGACAAATGTTACCCCTTCCTGTGGGGTCTCTGAAGGTTTCACTTCTGACCTTTTTGCATGAGAAAATAGGAAAATCATCCATCTTATAGCATTCTGGTTGCTTAGAGTCAACTGTCCATCCCCGTTATCAGATGATTTGGCATCTAAAAATAATAGCAGAAAGTTAAATAGTTAATTATCTGCTCAAAAATTGCTTCCTGGGTTTAGATCAATGCTGTTAGGACAGGCTGTGGCTACCTCTGAGCGCATGCTAATTATTAATAATAATTATAATTATTAACGCTAGACTGCATGGTGGAATTAGTGGCAAGAAGTTGAGAATGTTTTAATTGAATGATTTTATCTAATTTACAGTAAGTGTAAGATCAAGGTAATTGTTATGATCCGAGCACCACATGTTAGAAAAACAAGAGAGACCGAGCTTTAAAAATATTCACAAAATTACAGGCCAGAATCCTAACTGGCCAGCACTGAAAAAGGTCACATCCCGGGGCAGCCTGACCCTAGGAAACCTGAAGACCCAAACAAGGATAACTGTCAGAAAAATAAGTAAATGTCTCAAAATATATCAAGAATTTGAAGAAAGAAATATATTATTATTATTATTATTATTATTATTATTATTATTATAATAATAATGACATTGTATTATTATTATTATTAACATTATATTATTATTATTATTATTAATAATATAATATCAATACAATAATAATAATAATATTATTATATTATTATTATTATTATTATTATTATTATTATTATGTATATATTGCTACACGAGAGGACACTGTTGCCCCTCTAACCCAACAGACAAGCGTCCAGGACACCAGGTAAAAGCACAAAAAGGTTCCTTAATTTCTTCCTTTTCTGTAATTGTGCCTCTGAGCACCCAAACCAACATCCACAGGCAAGTAGTAACAATAATTACAATAATAAGCACACAGCATATAACCCAATTCTCTCCTCCACACCACCCAGCAAGCTCTGTCAACTTTCTCCCAACTCCGGCTTGCTTGTTGTGTTCACAGCAGTCCTTTATATAATCCATCCATCCATCTATCCATTATCCAACCCGCTATATCCTAACTACAGGATCACGGGGGTCTGCTGGAGCCAATCCCAGCTATCACAGGTTGCAAGGCAGGAAACAAAACCCGGGCAGGGCGCCAGTTCACCGCAGGGCACACACATACCCACACACACACCAGGGGCAATTCAGAAACCTGGTCTCCCGGTCCAACAGTTTCCGGCTTAGGTACATCACGGGGTGCTCAACACCATCGATACTTTGGCTCAGCACAGCGCCTAGGCCTGTGTACGAAGCATCGGCCTGGAGAAGAAAAGGAAGACCAAAATCAGGGGTTCTCAATACTGGTGCTGATGTTGGGGCCTTTTTTAAGTCACTGTATGCCAGTTCCACTTTATCGTTCCATACCACGCATAAAGGAGCGGCTTTTCTTGTTAAATCGGTCAAGGGTGCTGCCCTTTCAGAGAAACGGGGCACGAACCGGCAGTAGTACCCCGCTAACCCCAAGAAAGCCTGCACCTGTCTCTTGGTATTCGGATGGGGCCATTCCAGGATGTCTTTGATTTTGGAACATTGTGGCCTCACCTGTCCTCGTCCCACCAGGTAGCCTAAATACTTGGCCTCCTTTAGACCAAAGAAGCACTTACGAGGGTTTATGCGGAGGCCAGCTTTTGCTAGTGTCGTGAGGACAGCGGAGACCTGCAATAGATGCTCCTTTCAGGTGCCGGAATAGATGACAACGTCATCCAGGTAGGCGGCACTATAGGACTGGTGGGGCTTTAGCACTTTACCAGACGCTGAAAGGTTGCTGGGGCCCCGTCCAGCCCAAATGGAAGGACCTTGTATTGCCAATGTCCGCTAGGGGAGCCGAAGGCAGTTTTTTCTTTAGCAGATGCCGTTAAGGGAATTTGCCAATACCCTTTCGTCATGTCAAGGGTAGTCAAATATTGAGCCGTACCCAGACGTTCAAGAAGGTCATCTATCTGGGGCATCGGGTAGGCATCGAACTTGGAGACCTGGTTTAGACGTCTGAAGTCATTACAGAATCTCCAAGAGCCGTCAGGCTTAGAAACGAGGACAATAGGACTGGGCCAGGGACTATGGCTCTCTTCAACAATGTCCATGTCCAACATCCGTTGAACCTCGAGTTCCACCTCGGTGAGTTTTGCCTCCGGGAGGCTATAGGGCCTCTCCCAAACGACAACTCCGGGTGCCGTGACTATATCGTGCTCAATCAGCGAAGCACTCACTACTTCGGGAACGGCCAGGATCACGTGGGTTAATTCCTGCCGCTGTAGGGGCGTCAGCTCGTCACCGAGGTTAAGGGCAGACGTGCACGCGAATAGGGAGAGGGATCTACGAGTGTCGGGAGGCTCCACCCTGTCCTTCCAAGGTTTTAACAAATTGACGTGGTAGATCCTCTCGCTCGGCCGACGATTTGGTTGTTTAACCAGATAATCGACGAGCCCCTTTCTCTCTTTAACCTCGTATGGTCCTTGCCAATGAGCCAGAAGTTTGGAATGGGAGGTAGGAACGAGCACCATCACTCGATCCCCTGGATGGAACTCCCGGAGAAGCGAGTTACGGTTATGACACCGGGCTTGCGCTGCCTGCCCACGAGTCACGTGGTCTTTTCGGAGTGGCCTGATTTTGTTGAGCCTGTCGCGCAGTTGCGCCACATACTCCAATATATTGGTGGAGGGTAGGGCCTCGGCCTCCCATCCTTCTTTTATTATATCTAAAAGTCCTCGGGGTTGTCATCCATATAACAACTCAAAAGGGGAGAAACCCGTAGAGGCCTGGGGTACTTCCCGGTAGGCAAACAGCACGAGTGGTAGGAGTTGGTCCCAGTTTCTACCGTCCGCGTTGACTACCTTGCGATGCATCTGTTTAAGTGTCTGATTAAAACGCTCTTCCAACCCGTCTGTTTGCGGGTGATAGACAGACGTCTTCAGGTGCTTAATATAGAGTAATCTGGCCACCTCCCTGAACGTATCCGAGGTAAAGGGTGTACCTGGTCCGTGAGGACTTCTCTGGGTATACCCACTCTAGAAAATAGGTTGACTAATTCCTGTGCGATGTTCTTTGTGTTAGCGGAGTGCAAGGGAACCGCCTGTGGGTATTGGGTTGCGTAGTCGACCATGACCAATATGTATTTATGGCCACGGTTTGAGGGTTCCAGGGGTCCTACTAGATCCACCCCTATTCTGTCAAAGGGAATATCGATGAGCGGGATGGGAACGAGAGGAGCGCTGTCCCTCCTGGGTATCTGTCGAATCTGACACTCCGGACAGGACTGGCAGAAACGCCGGACCTCCTCATTGATCTCGGGCCAGTAAAACCGGAGCTTTATCCTCTCCAACGTTTTCTCGGCCCGAGGTGGGCGCCTAAGAGGTGAGCGTGAGCTAGTTCACATATCTCCCGCCGGAAGGTACGCGGTACTAGCAGCAACTTCCGCACCTCACCCTCGTGGGTCGCAACTCAATGCAACAGATTGTTCGTTAATACGAAAAAGGGCTCGTGTGGCATGGAATCGTCAGCTTGTGAGCTGCCGGGGACAACGATAGCATTCCAGGCAAACCTCAGGGAATCATCGTTCCATTGTTCTCTTTTGAAAGACGCTGGCGTGGATCGAAACTGGTGATCCAGACTATGTAGATGGTCTTGTGGGCTGGCGACAGGAAGAGTTCCCCGGCTCGTGCTCTCCCCTGCGGATACTTCCAGGTCAGGGTCTGTCACCGGAGAAGTGTCTCCCTGTGTGCCTGTGTCACTAGGTTCTGCCTGAGAGCACGGCGTGGGAACTGCGGGAAGGGCACCACGTTCCTTCATAACTAGTCCCAACGAGGCCCCGGGAGCGGTGTGTATATTACCGCTGTTTCTGTGCGACCAGTCTTGTCCCAAAATCACCAGAAAGGGGGGCTCTGGTAACACAGCGACCGACAGGCGAGTCAACTCCCCTCTCCAGGCAATGTAACAGTTGGCAGAACGATAAGACCTGGTCTCGCCATGTACACAAGTGACTTGTACGTCGTGGTAAAACATAACGTCGAGCGACAATGGTTATGTTGCTGCCGGAATCAAACAAAGCCACTACCAAGTGCCCATTTATCAACACCACTCCCGTATTAGGACCTGCCAGAGGATGTGACGGGGCACAGTACCTCTCCGTAGTAGCCCAGGTGCAGTCCATCGGCTTGGGGTTCAGCGGGCAGGCAGGCAGCAAGTGGCCGATCTCCCCACACTTGTAACAGCGCGGGGAGGCCAGTTTTTCTTTGGGTTTAGGCGGCGCTTCCGCAGCGCATCGAGTGAGCTCGGGAGTAGCGACACGTCCCTGTCGGTTCCCGCGAGCGTGACTTTCCGACTCCCCGGCTCGGAGGACCGCGAGCTGACGCTCGAGGACTTCCAGGAGATCCTGCATGTCCTTGTAAGGATGGCGCCGGACCTGCTGGGCGAGGAAACTGGGCATTGCATTAACCAGTCCCTCACAGGCCACCTGTTCTACAATCTTCCGGGCTTGGGGACCCTCGGGCCGTAGCCAGCATCCCATCTTGCCCCAGAAGTCGAAGGCCTGCGCTCGGGCCGGTTTGTCAGGATCGAATTGCCAGTTCCTCCACTCACTCGCCTGCTGGCCCTCCGTAATGCCGTAGCGTGCCAGGATCTCCGTTTTTAGGAGGTCATAATCCACGGCCTCCTCCTCGGGGATGTCATAATAAGCCCGCTGCGTGGGTCCCTTCAAGTAGGGTGCGAATATGGACGCCCACTCGGAACGCTGCCACTGGTTCCGAATGGCCATCCTTTCAAAGATGCCCAAATATGACTCCATGTCATCCGCTTCCGACAGAGGCACAAGAGGCGGAGGTGTCAGTCGAGGTGGATCGGGTCTTACCGTCTGTGCCGCGGCCAACCGGGCCTTCGTCTCCTCTAACTCCCGGTTGGTCGCGGCTTGCGCTTGCTGCAGGGACTGGATCTGTGCGTTCATCCCCTGCAGCACAGAGTTCAGGTCCTGTCCTTCTGACATATCTTCGGACTGAATATCCTGCCGACTACGCCACTGTAAAAGAGTAAGCAACAAACAACATAAAGGTTTGGGGTTTCCGGCCCCGTATATTGTAGTACTTTCCAGTTTTTGTTCAGGTCAGTGTACATAAAGAATGTAGATTCCAGTGCATGACAGCAAAAGATGGTGTCAGCGGCCATTTATGGAGGCAGGGCCTGAAGTGGAGGAATGCTGGGAAGGAGCCGTGGTGCAAGATGGGATTGATGATGTCAGGAGTAGTGGACGGAGAAAGGGCAGACGTAACGCAGTGCGGGCAGTTGTAGGAGGGAGACTCATGGCGGCGGTGCTTCTTTTTTTCTGTAAGAGAAAGGAGAAAGGTTAGTACCCCACCACTCCCTGCTGGCGTATGTCTTCCCGAACGTATTAAGGTCCGTCCGCGGCCCCCTACTCGCGCGTGCGTGACAATATGTACATACTAGGCTGACCCGCCTTTTAAGGCGACCGACTTCCACTTCTGAAGGCAATTCAATATGTAGATCAATTTGATATTTTATACAAACTCATTACTTTGGTTATATTGCATTTGAGCGGTATTACTTTAATACTCGTAGTTTCTGTTATTTTTGTGACGAAATTTAAACTTTTTTTCTATATTGAGGTCGCCCTTTTGAACCCCCCTGATATTTACTACGTGGTGAGGCATTTGTACTCCATCAACATTAATTATTTCCAGAGACATAATTTTGTTTATTTTTCCAACGCATCGCACACAAAAGCAAAGGAACGATGGGAGCACCAGAACTCTGCTCACATCATGTCGCTTCGTACCGCAAGCTGCAAGTAATAAGTCTGTGATAAGCGGATTCCACTCACGGGACGGAAGGACAATCCCAACCGCTTTTAAATAGTAAGAAAGAAGAAGAAGATATCGCACAGTCTGGAGTAGAAAATCATCTTTTACCTGGAAAAACGAAATTACAAATCCCATCGTGCATTGCAAATGGACGGGGCGTGTGTAAAACTCCGCGCCTGTGTAGCACTCATGGGATGGAAGGACACCTGACCGCTTTTATATAGAAGGATATATCAAGAAAAATGTACCTCACAAGATCCAGAATCATAAAACTCCAGCTTGGACAGACAAATTCCATAAGGAATCTTTATAAATGAAAATACCTGTTAACAACATAAAGAAACAATGAAAGTAGTTGCCTAAATGGTGCAAACAAATCCCAAAACAAAATCCAAAAAGAATAATCTAATAAACGAAAATCAAAGATCAGAAAGCCAGAAAAATACAAAAAAAACAGCAAAACTCACACAAACCTCCACCAAAGCGCATTCAATGAACTGCCAGCAGCTGACTTAGCCAGCCTGCTTTTAAAGGTGGCTTGTTAGTGGTGAGGTAAGGGAGGCTCCACCCCCTGGGGATCCACCCACAACATACTAGGAATAAGCATAGAAACTAAATAATAAATAAATGACAAAAATGTACAAATAACTATATATATATATGTGTATATACACACACACACACAAATTTACACATATATACAGGGTGGCGCACGGAAACGGGAAATTTTGGAACAAGGTGTTGGCAATCTATCTATCTATCTATCTATCTATCTATCTATCTATCTATCTATATAGTGCCTTCCACTTCTATCTATCTATCTATCTATCTATCTATCTATCTATCTATCTATTATATAGTGTCTTTCACATCTATCTATCTATCTATCTATCTATCTATCTATCTATCTATCTATCTATCTATCTATCTAAAGGTGTCACCCAAGTTATAATAATAATAACTGTCCAAAGAGTATCACCTGAGTTCAAGATAGGTCCATTTATTTCACAAACAGTCACACACACTCCCACAGACAGTGCCATTACATAAAAGCCGTTCTGATGATGTTATTATTACTGAAGTAAAACAACACCGGCATGGAGGAAATATTCCTTGTCTCTTAGAAAACTTGTTATTTTATTTTTTATTTTTTTTTTAAAGCCCGTACCTCTCTTCATGTTTTGTCGCGCGGTGCGTGGCAGTGATTAATAGCACGGTTCTCTGTGTTCTTCTTATCCATTAGCTTGTACTACAATCTGTCACTGTTTGCAAAATATGACATCTTTTTTGTTACTGTTGTGTATTTCATCCGCTTCCACTCTGAAATTAAACAGCCATTATTTGCGAGCACTCAGTTATTTAATGTAACGCTATCCTTCTTCTTAATTGCACTCTTTCATGGTAACAGACAAGAGATAAAGCCGCATTGCAGGCAAATGGATACCTGAGGGTGGGATACCAGCCTACTGTCGATGGATGAGGAAGGAACTTTTGATTGGAAACATCAAAGTCCTCAAAACGTGTAACATGTTGACGACTCCTGATATGAAATGATGTGCACTTTAAATAACATACACATGGAAAAGAGCAAAGGAACATCACAATCAAATCGGAATGCTAGATACCTACAATGCAAAAATGGGATAACAGAGGATAAAATCTCAGATGAAAATCAATCAATGAGTAAACAATGACATAAATAAATAAAAGTATACAACAAATCAGAACTGCACATTAATAAAAAAGAGACTTAGGGGCCAAATTAATCATTTATGCCTTAATAATACCACAAAAACACTTGTTAAATGATAAGTACGCCTTGTAAACCTCACTCATATAAAACCTAATTACTGCAATCCCAGATAATAGATATATAGATAGATAGATATGAAAGGCACTATATGATAGATAGATAGATAAATAGATAGATAGATACAGTGGGATGCAAAAGTTTGGGCAAACTTGTTAATAGTCATTATTTTCCTGTATAAATCATTGGTTGTTACGATATAAAATGTCAGTTAAATATATCATATAGGAGACACACACAGTGATATTTGAGAAGTGAAATGAAGTTTATTGGATTTACAGAAAGTGTGCAATAATTGTTCAAACAAAATCAGGCAGGTGCATAAATTTGGGCACCGTTGTCATTTTATTGATTCCCAAACTTTTCAAACTAATTATTGGAACTCCAATTGGCTTGGTAAGCTCAGTGACCCCTGACCTACATACACAGGTGAATCCGAGTATTTAAGGGGGTCCATTGTAAGTTTCCCTCCTCCTTTCATTTTCTCTGAAGAGTAGCAACATGGGGGTCACCAAACAACTCTCAAATGACCTGAGGACAAAGATTGTTCACCATCATGGTTTAGGGGAAGGATACAGAAAGCTGTCTGTTTCCACAGTTAGGAACATATTGAGGAAATGTAGGACCACAGGCTCAGTTCAAGTTAAGGCTCGAAGTGGCAGACCAAGAAAGATTTCGGACAGACAGAAGTGACAAATGGTGAGAACAGTCAGAGTCAACCCACAGACCAGCACCAAAGACCTACAACATCATCTTGCAGCAGATGGAGTCACTGGGCATCGTTCAACCATTCGCGCACTTTACACAAGGAGATGCTGTATGCGAGAGTGATGAAGAGGAAGCACAGAGCCGCTTGATGTCTGCTCAAGCACATTTGGACAAGCCAGCTTCATTTTGGAATAAGGTGCTGTGGACTGATGAAACTAAAATGGAGTTATTTGGGCATAACAAGGGGCGTTATGCATGGAGGAAAAAGAACACAGCATTCCAAGAAAAACACCTGCTACCTCCAGTCAAATATGGTGGTGGTTCCATCATGCTGTGGGGCTGTGTGGCCAGTGCAGGGACTGGGAATCTTGTCAAAGTTGAGGGACGCATGGATTCCACTCAGTATCAGCAGATTCTGGAGACCAATATCCAGGAATCAGTGACAAAGCTGAAGCTACGCCAGGGCTGGATCTTTCAACAAGACAACGACCCGAAACACTGCTGAAAATCCACTAAGGCATTCATGCAGAGGAACAAGTAGAACGTTCTGGAATGGCCATCTCAGTCCCCAGACCTGAATAGAATTGAAAATCTGTGGTGTGAGTTAAAGGGAGCTGTCCATGCTCGGAAGCCATCAAACCTGAATGAACTTGAGATGTTTTGTAAAGAGGAATGGTCCAAAATACCTTCAACCACAATCCAGACTCTCATTGGAACCTACAGGAAGCGTTTAGAGGCTGGAATTTCTGCAAAAGGCGGATCTACTAAATATTGATTTCATTTCTTTTTTGTGGTTCCCAAATTTATGCACCTGCCTGATTTTGTTTGAACAATTATTGCACACTTTCTGTAAATCCAATAAACTTCATTTCACTTCTCAAATATCACTGTGTGTGTCTCCTATATGATATATTTAACTGACATTTTTTATTGTAACAACCAACGATTTATACAGGAAAATAATGACTATTAACAAGGTTGCCCAAACTTTTGCATCCCACTGTATAATAGATAGATATGAAAGGAACTATATAACAGATAGATAGATAGATAGATAGATAGATAGATAGATAGCTGTGGTAGCTTGTGCCTCCTCCAGACCGTGAGGGGGAGCCCGCCCTGGTTATGTTGGGGGCCACGGGTAAAGGGCTTAGAAACCCAGCACTGTATCGACCCATGGCCACCGCCAGGCGGCGCCCCGGTGCCTGAATATCCCTGGAGCCCAGCACTTCCACCACACCAAGAAGTGCTGGGGGGAAGAAGACAGGGGACACCCGGACGACTTCCGGGTGCGCAGCTGGCACTTACGCCATACTGGGGCGTGGCAACGGAGGAGTTCCGGGAAGCAGCTGAAGCCCATCCGGGTTCCTATTTAAGGGGCCGCCTCCCTTCAGTAGATGGTGGAAGTCGGGTGGAAGAGGACGGAGCTGGAGAGAGGATGGGAGGCAGCCAAGAGAGAGGCACAAAGACTGTGAGGCCTGGACATTTGGGAGAACGGTGCTGGAGGCACTGGGAAGTGCACTAACATCAGTATTTTATATATATTGTAAATAAACGGGTGTTGGGTGAAATTAAGATGTCCGCCTGTCTGTGTCCGGGTTCAAGTCCACAACAGATAGATAGATATGAAAGGAACTATATAATAGATAGATAGATGTGAAAGGCACTATATGATAGATAGATAGATAGATAGATAGATAGATAGATAGATAGATAGATAGATAGATAGATAGATAGATAGATAGATAGATGTGAAAGGCGCTATAGGAGGATTGGTTGATAATCGAGAATCTGTTAAATCACAGAAGGACTCGAACAGTAGACAGGTTTGAGCAGATTTATGGAAGATGAAATTTAACGTCAGTAAATGTAAAGAATTACACATAGGAAGTAAAAGTGGAAGTTTTTCTTTACACAATTAGAATGATAGACACTTGGAATAAGCGACCAGGTAGTGTGGTGGACAGTAAGACGTTAGGGACTTTCAAAACTCCACTTGATGTTTATTTGGAAGAAATAAGTGGACAGGACTGGCGAGCTTTGTTGGGCTGAATGGCCTGTTCTCGTCCAGAGTGTTCTGATGTTCTCATCGGCATCCTCAGTAGGTGCTACGGTGGCCCGGGTGTTCCCAGAATAAGAGTGTCATTGATGAAGTCAGTACTTTCGATGGAGGTGGGCAGCTCATTCCACCAGGTTTGCGTTACACATGTAATAACTGTGGGTTGAGGGGTGGCATCACCATACACCATTCAATTTCAGATCTAAGTGGGCAAGAAGGGGTGTAGGACCTCCACAAAATGTGGGTGAAGAGTTACTGATTTCTCCAGCATTGGGGATTAGGGATTAGGACAGCCAGAGGAGTGACCTGAAAAGAGGGCAACCTGTGCCCGTATTGACTGGTAGAGCACAAGATGTGCGGTGGTGTGGCCAGTAAAGACTCAATGTGCCTCACTGTCCTCTTCAGGTGGTCTCTTCCAGTGTTTACTGGCGTGTTTCCTGTCTCTTCATTGAACAAAGGGTGCGCTGCGTCCCTTATTACACTTTTATTTTACTGAGTATTTGATTTATTCCACTCTGGCACAGCCTTTAGACAGCTACTGCCTTCACACCTCACCCACACAGCATTTTATTTTTCAGCCTGATAAGACACAAAGACTTTCTGACACAAATGTGCAACACATTAAAACAAAAAAAAAAAAGGTGCAATCCGAAAATAGTCTTTGTGGGAGTACAATTAACTAGAGAAAGTGACGACGTCTGAAATAACATGTTTGCTAAAAATGAGCGTGTGGGGCCGCCTCACAAGAGCAACATTTTCAGGAGCGTGATCTTATAATTTTGTTGTCATCCATCTTCTTACTCCTGAAATACATGTAACTCCCGTATGTGTGTGTGTCCAAGAATGGCACTAAGTTGCACATTTCTCCCGTGTGTCTGTCCAAAAATGGCACTAAATTGTACGTTGCTCCCATGTGTGTGTGTTTGTGTCCAAGAATGGCACTAAGTCCTCTTGGCTTCACAAGTTAATACCTGCCAATATTTTTACTAATTCATAGATAGATAGATAGATAGATACTTTATTAATCCCAAGGTGAAATTCCCACACTCCAGCGGCAGCATACTGATAATAAATAATATTAAATTAAAGAGTGATAACAATGCAGTTATAACAGACAATAACTTTTTATAATGTTAACATTTACCCTCCCGGGTGGAATTGAAGAGTCGCATAGTGTGGGGTCTCCTCAGTCTGTCAGTGGAGCAGGACGGTGACAGCAGTCTGTCTCTGAAGCTGCTCCTCTGTCTGGAGATGATCCTGTTCAGTGGATGCAGTGGATTCTCCATGATTGACAGGACTCTGCTCAGCGCCCGTCGCTCTGCCACAGATGTCAGACTGTCCATCTCTGTACCTATAATAGATATTTTAATACATATTAAACAATAAAAAAAACATGTTAGTGCCTTTCATCATTTTGTAATATAGCGCCTTTCACACCGAGTAAGACACGGTCACCATTTACAGATTACCAGTCAGGTGCTTTAATTCTGCTGCTCCTTCTTCGCCTTTGGTGACTCGCTGTTCCATCATGGAAACGATTGTTCAATTTATTTCAGTGGGTGTAAATAAGTCACGGCCGCGTCCTTCACTTGTTATTCCCTCAGAGATAACTTAATAAAATAAGAATTTCAACACACAGGAGAAGAGTGTTCAATCCATTCATCATTCGTTGGTTTAGCTGATAGCTAAAGGCCATGTCACATTAGCTGACTTTTCCAGCGATGTTCTGGTGTAGCCTTCATTTTTGTTGTCTTAGCAGGTTGGAGGGAGTCGGCGGTGCGCTCCCGTGAAGGAGACTCCTCTAGTTTGACATACCCAGCGACTCACCTTAACTCCTCTGCAACTTATTATTATAAAACCAAACAGGTTTGAGTTTGCCATTAGTCATACATGTGGGCTCTGTGTGCGTGAGAGCTGACAGGACGGTGTAGAGAATACAGTGACGGGAATAAGAAATGTGACTGCTTTGACCTCACAGCTAGTAGAGAAGCTCATCTGTCTGATGTCTCTTATGCTATATAAATAAAATCTATTATTATTATTATTATTAATATTATGTACCTGGGCAGAATGGGAAAAGAAGAAAAAAGAAAAGAGATAAATGTGTCATACCTGTTATGGACTCTAGAGGGTGCCAGCAAATCTCCAATACCAAGCACAACTGCCACAGACACTGTAGCAGCACTACTGGGGAGTGAAAACTTCAACTCCCAGCAGTCTCTGCAGTGGCTCTGATTGGTCGTCTGCTTAGGGTGCAGAAGAAAAATAAAACAGAGGGAAATGCGTCCTACCTGTTGTGGACTCTAGAGGGCACCAGCGAGTCTCCAACACAAAGCACAACTGCCACAAACACTGAAGCGGCGCTACTGGGGAGTGAAAACTTCAACTCCCAGCAGTCCCTGCAGTGGCTCTGATTGGTCATCTGCTAAGGGTGCAGGGGCTGCTGGGGACAAACCGGCTGGTGCCTGAAAGAAGAGGCCAGTTCTACTGAGTGAGGAGAAGTCTTTTGTCGTTTCGTTGTCTTAGCAGGTCGGAGGTAGTCGGCGGTGCGCTCCCGTGAAGGAGACTCCTCTAGTGTGACATACCCAGCGACTCACATAAACTCCTCTGCAACTCATTACGATAAAACAAAACAGATTTGACTTTGTCATTAGTTGTACATGCGAGCTTTGTGTGTGTGAGAGCTGACAGGACAGTGTACAGAATACAATGGATGAATAAGAAATGTGGCTGCTTTGACATCACAGCTAGAAGAGCAGCTCATCTGTCTGATGTCTCATGTGCTATATAAATAAAATCTATTATTAAAAAAATCAAAATTTTGCCTTTCTGCAAAATCGTTTATCATTTTATTGAAAGAATGTCATCATTTTCTCAAAATCATGAGAAAACCCAAACTTTTTTTTCTTGAGATAACAGAATACTTTCCTTGCGATCTCAATGAAACATCTGCTTGACACCTGCAGAAGCCAACAGAGGACGTGTACAGTTATCTTTCTTTATTGTTTTCTCAAGATAACACAATGATTTTTTGAGGAAGTGCAATATGATTTATAATTTTCTTGGAATTACAGAATGATTTCCTTGAGGAAGTGCAGTATCATTTACCTTTTTATCGAGATAATTTAACAAATTTCTCAAGATCACAAGAAAGCAAAACTTTGTTTTCCTGAGGTAGTGAAAAACTTTTCTTGAGATTTCAAGATAACAATGCTTCAGACCTACGGAAGCCAAACGAGGATATGCAATGTCGTCATTGTTATTATTTTCTCAAGAAAACGGAATCATTTATGTCATGTATCGTTTTCTCAAGATAATGGAACAATTTTCTGACCTATGGAAGTCGACAGATGACATTCAGTATTATTATTTTTGTTTCCTGTTGTTTTCTCAAGATAAAAGAATGATTTTCTCAAGGATGTGCAATATCATTTTTCATTTTGTTGAAACAATGTACTAATGTTCCCAAAATCACGAAAAAACAAAAACGTTTTTTTCCTGAGATGATGGAATACTTTCCTTGAGATCTCCAAGAACACCTGCAGAAGCCAACAGAGGATGTGTAATATTATTATTTTTTTTATTGTTTTCTCAAGATAACAATAATTCTCTTGAGGAAGTGCAATATCATTCATCGTTTTCTCGTGATAATATAACAAATTTCTCAAGATCATGAGAAAGCAAAGCATTTTGTTTTCCTGAGATAGTGGAAAACTTTTCTTGAGACTTCGGGAAAACAATGCTTCAGATCTACGGAAGGCAAACGAGGATTTGAAATATCATCATTATTATTATTTTCAGAAGAAAACTGAATCATTTTCTCGAGGAAGTTACAATATCATTTATCGTTTCTCAAGATAGTGGATCAATTTTCTGACCGATGGAAGTCGACAGATGACATTCAGTATCATTGTTTTTGTTTCCTGTTGTTTTCTCAAGATAAAAGAATAATTTTCTAAAGGATGTGCAATATCATTTATCGTTTTATTGAAACAATGTACGAATGTTCTCAAAATCACGAAAAAACGTGAGAGATAATGGAATACTTTCCTTGAGATCTCAAAGGAAAACGTGCTTGACACCTGCAGAAGCCAACAGAGGACGTGTAATATTAGTTTGTTTTATTGTTTTCGCAATATAACACAATAATTCTCTCGAGGAAGTGCAATATCATTTATCGTTTTCTCGAGATAATATAATAAATTTCTCAAGATCACGAGAAAGCAAAACTTTGTTATCCTGATATGGTGGAAAACTTTTCTTGAGATTTCGAGAAAACAATGCTTCAGACCTACAGTGGGCAAAGGAGGATGTACAATATCATCAATATTATTATTATTTTTTATTATTATTTTCTCATGATAACAGAATAATTTTCTCGGGGAAGTTACAATATCATGTATCATTTTCTCAAAATAATGGAACAATTTTCTGCCCTATGGAAGTCGACAGATGACATTCAGTATCATTGTTTTTGTTTCCTGTTGTTTTCTCAAGATAAAAGAATAATTTTCTCAAGGATGTGCAATATCATTTATCGTTTTATTAAAAAAACAATGTACTAATGTTCTCAAAATCACGAAAAAACGTGAGAGATAATGGAATACTTGAGATCTCAAAGGAAAACGTGCTTGACACCTGCAGAAGCCAACAGAGTACGTGTAATATTAGTTTGTTTTATTGTTTTCTCAAAATAACACAATCATTTTCTCGAGGAACTGCAATATCATTTATCATTTTCTCGGGATAACGAAATTTTCTTGAGGAAGTGCAATTTCATTTATCGCTTTCATGAGCTAATGGAGTTATTTTCTTGAGATTTTGAGGAAGCGAGATGTTTTCCCAAAGCTCACAGCTTGACATTTATCTTCCTGGATGCCGTATGTTGTAGAGGATCGCGGGTCACTAAAGGTCTTGTGAGTGAAGTTCAATCATCTTTTGACTCAGAAGATGCAGGAGACTCGGTCGAAGGGGACCAAATTATATTTGGCACATGGACAGCTATGATAAACTGATAATGGGTGACAGTTGGGCAGAAATAATCCCATTGGATCTCGGTGCTGAAATTGTGTCAACGTTAGACATTGCAGTTTGACCAAAAAAACACGGCAAAGCAGACGTAAGTCACCCAACGTGCTCACACGTCTAGCAGAAATGCATGCGATTCGCATTTGTGTGCGTATCACACAAGTTTTGATGAGTTTCTATTATTATTGTTGTCAGTAGTTGTCATGTGTTAGTGCGCTGCCAGGAGCAAAGGTTAAGTTTTGTTTTCTCGAGAAAATAAAAATTAACGCCTAATAATATTTGTTTTCTTCGAGAAAATGATTTGTTATCTTGAGAAAATAACGATGTCGCACGTCCTCTCTCGGACACCCCTTGTCAGAGCGTGAACGGTGAGTGATTTTACGTTTATACAGCAGCTCGTATTTTTAATCAGAAAAAAGAATTTGCCCTCACAGATCAAGCTCCATTTTCTTTTTAAAGAGCAGACATTTCTGACCTTTTGTCCACATTACTTCCATCATTTTTAACCCTTTTGTAAACGTAGCGTCAGTTTTGTGGTGTGGATGAGCAAAAATTGAGATTTACCAAAAATGATACTCCAGTTGTGCTCTGATTGGTTCGTGCTGATTTTGTGGCCCTAATCTGATTGGATTCTTCTCACTGCAGCCCCTCAGTCACCAGGGGCCTCACATACAATTTGCACTCTAACATGACGTAACCACAAAAGTGGAAATGTGCGTACGCACAAAAAAAATCCAGATGCATAAATCTGTGCGTTCGCCAACTTCCACGTTCTTCCGCTACATAAATCCCGGTCAGTGTGGAAATTAACGCACATGCACACGCCTGCTGCCCCACCCCAACTCCTCCCGCAATTACACCTCTTTGAATATGCAAATCAATATAAATAGCTATTAAGCTCAGCGTTCTGTGAAAAGACAATGGCAAAAGCACGAGGGAAAATAGAAGAATTTCAGCGAATACCAAGTGGAGGCAAAGGAAAACGTACTATTTGTTGGTTTAAACAGTGATATACACAGCAAAAGGAAGTTGATCGAGTGACATAGCGTGTCGGAGAAACTCGAAAGCTCAAGTTCACAAAGTTGCACAGTGCCTGAAAGATATCAAAGTCGCCGTGAAATGGCGAGTCGTAGCCCACCGTCTGAGTGTCGTGTGAAAACTTATTAGGGTACAGAGAAAAAAAAAAAGATAGGGACACAGTAACTAAAGTAGCACGTTAAATGCTTTGTTTTGTATTTGATCTTCTATGTGCTCTATGTGTGTGAACCACTACGTGCTTCTTAAACAGGCTTTCTCTTCCTCCGACAGGACACAGAATCCATTACATTCGCAATATCACAGCTTTCTGAATAACTAAAATACAGAGATGTATTTGTGATATCATTTTCATGATGACAGGAGTTAAAGCACGTTATTAAACATGGGAACACGGTGGCGCAGGGATTGTTCATGTCTTACGCAAGATGCTTGCTGCACGACCTTTGATGAAATGCTTTATTACAGAAGTTCTGTCTTTTTCAAACATACTAACCTCCAATTCCTGTCCTTACTTTTCTTTCTCCAAATTCCCAATCGCCACACAATCAGCTCAGTAATAGACGTTAAGCCATCTGTAAGCTTAGAACGGCAATTCTTCAAAACTTTTAAGGAACATAGAAATATCTTCGTAGTACGTGTTTAATTATTCTATCCGTCTATTCTTCTAGTGTTGCGCCAGCCACAGCAAGAATACACTGCGTGGCAGGAACAATCCGTGAATGAAGCCCAAGTTCCTTGCTAGCACTGCGGCACCGTGTAGTTAAAAAAGTTTTATCTGTATAATATAATAAACATATTTTGCTGCATTTCATCTTATAAATGATATCATCATTGTATGTAAATACACTCTTTATAAAGTGACTCAGGTTGTGCAATATTATAACTGTATCACAAGTTTACAGTGAGGTGATTGTACTAATAACTACATACAGTTCTACAAGGAGCAGTTGATTGAGTGCGTTTAGAGTTCTTGGGATGAAACTGTTTCTGAACCACGAGGTCCGTACAGGAAAGGCTCTGAAACATTTGTTGTATGGAGGCAGTTCAAATAGACAGTATGGCTGAGGCAGCGTGTGCTTGATGCTGTATACCGATAATTCTCTTTCCGATCAGCTGCTGTGATTCACACTCAGATACAGTGATATAAATACTCAGAGTGGTGCAGTGAAAGTAATATGAAAAAAGATGATCCGCTGTGGCAACCCCTAACAGGAGCAGCTGAAAGAAGAAGAAGAAGGTGTAGTGAGAGTAATGACGCTAAAGTAGCTATGGTATTTGGAATAGTTTTGCCATTGTGTGGATCATTATATTGTTACTGGTTAATAACAATCAGATGCATTAAACTAATAAACAATATGCGTTAATTTTAGTGTATTTATAAAGCCTAAAGATCTAAAAAGGAAAGGGAAACCACAAAGGAACAGTAGCACTGCTTTGATGTAGGATGCCGCCAGTCTGCAAAACTGAGCAGAGAACTTGCATACGCCAGGGTATGAGCCACCATGGAAATGTGCGTGGCTTTACACCAAGTTTATGTTTTATACATCGCGATTTGAACTTGGAAACGTTCTTCCGCAATATTTCTGTGCGTACGCACCATTTATACAAGATGACACAGAAAAATGGGAACTTTTGAAAACCCCAATAAAAATAGAAGAAATCCAACAAAAAAATGCATTGACAGCAATTGAACCACTACAACTTGCCTTTTAAGAGACAGTAATCCAAATTATCAATGTCTGAAAATTACGTCCTGTAGATGGCGTCCTCCTGTACATATGCATTCTTCCAATCTGCTGTTGAGGTTCCCCATTGATCGCTGCAACATCTCAGCTGGGATACCACGAATTTCGTCTTGAATTCTTTGTTTCAATTCATTCAGTGTCCTTGGCCGAGTCGTGTAGACCCGACTCTTAAGGTAGCCCCCCAAGAAAAAAATCACAAACGGTCAAATCCGGTGATCATGAGGGCCAGGGAATGTCACCGAATCTTGAGATGACACGGTTACCGAACAATTCTCGCACAGCTGCCATTGATTACTAAATTACTAAATGGCGAGATTGTTTACAGCTCAAGGCCCCTGTTCCGCAGTGAAGCCAACTGTACATGGCTGCATTTCAAAAGTTCCCGTTTTTCTGTGTCACCCTGTACATGAGGCCCCTGATCTGTCAGCTTTTGTGGTTTTTATTACTTCAAGATCAAGATTCAAGACTCTTTATTTGTCACATGCATATAGTTATACAGGACAACACGCAGTGAAATGCATCCTTATCAAAAACTGTGCAAAGTTAGAAGAATATCAGTGAGATTAACAAAAAAAGTCATAAATTGAAAGATAACAGTATGGCAGAACATAATAAATAAGTAAAATTAAGAGAAATAAAGTAGAATTAAGTGTTAAGGTGCAATAGTGCAGTGATTATTGTGTAAAACCAAAGTTAGACAGGTGCAGAGTTAAATGACAGACCAAATCCAAACCAAGGTAAGGGTAGACGTCAGGGTACAACTACAGTCCAGTCTAAGTATGGAGGGTCGTGGATGAGATGGCGTGTTCTGATTTAACAGTCTTATGGCTTGAGGATAGGAACTCCTTCTGAGTCTCTCTGTCCTGGTCAGGATGTTACAAAACCTTTTGCCTGATTTTAAAAGATGAAACAGGCTATTGCTGGGATGAGAGGAGTCTTTGATAATCCTGAGAGCTCTGGTCCTGCATCTTTTGGTGTAAATGTCCTGCATTGATGGTAGAGCTGACCTGCCGTTGCGTTCCACTGTACAGATCACTCTCTGTAGGGCTTTACGGTCCTGAACACAGCAGTTTCCAAACCAGGATGTAAAGTTCTGTGTCAGGATACTTTCCACAGCGCCAGAGTAGAAAGTCTTTAGAATCCCTGAAGAGACCCCAAACTTCCTAAGCTGTCTGAAATGGTAGAGTTTCTGCTTTGCTCTTTTGGTCTAAACTTGGATGTGTTCAGACCATGTCAGGTCCTCAGTGATGTGAACCCCCTGGTATTTAAAACTGTTCATCCTTTCCACTGGAGTCCCATTAATGATAAGGGGTTAAAAGTCCCGCTGCTGTCTCCGACTGAAGTCCGACACCAGCTTTTGGTTTGGTTTTGCTGACGTTGAGCTGGAGGCAGTTTTCCTGACACCGCAATGTCAGGTTCGCAACTTCATCCATGTATACCGTCGTTGTTCGCGATGAAGCCCAGTACCACCGTGTCATCTGCAAACTTCACGATAGTGTTGGAGGAATACGTGGCCGTGCAGTCATGGCTGTAGACGGAGTACAGCAGTGGGCTAAGAACACACCCTTGAGGAGCTCCTGTGTTGATGGTGATGGTGTTGGAAACACAGTTACCAACCCTCACTGCCTGTGTTCTGCCAGTAAGGATGTCCAGCACCCACACACACAAGCAGTTGTTGAGTCCTCAGTCCATCAGTTTCACAAACAGCCTACAGGGTATTATTGTATTGCAGTGGTTCTCAAACTGTGGCGGACTCTGGGGCAAAGATGTGAAAAAAAGAAAACAAGAATCGAAAATATGAAAAATCCATCTATTGAAACCAAAACAAATGAACTTAAACTACATTCTGATAATAGAAAAATAAATATAGAGTGAGATAAATGTCTATAAAAGTTAAGTAGTTATAATAAAATATGCATCTAAGATATATCATTAATTAAAAAAGAACAAATTGGTATTAGTGGGTTCCTTTCAAAAAAACTTTAGGGGGGCGCGATTAAAACTGTTATGAAAACTCGGGTCGCAAATACTTAAAGGTTGGAAAACGCTGTTGTATTGAAAGCTGAACTTTACTCAGTGAACAACAATCTCACATACAGTAGCTCCCCTGTTTCTTGTCCACATGGCTGAGGGTGGTGTGCAGTACATGGGAAATGACATTCTCCGTCGATCTGTTAGGACGGTAGGCGAACTGGAGTGGGTCAATGGTACTTGGGATGGAGGATGAGATGATATCTTTCAGTAGCCTCTCGAACACCTTCATGACTACTGATGTCAGTGCAACAGGCCGGTAGTCATTCAGGCACGTGGGCTTATTGTTCTTTTGAACAGGAGCGATTGTGGAACTTTTGAAGCACATAGGAACCACAGACTGCACTAGAGACGCGTTGAAGATGGTGGTGAGTACTTCAGCTAGTTGGTCAGCGAAGCAATGCAGCAGGTGTCCAGAGATGCCATCTGGACCCGCCGCCTCCCTGATGTTTACTCGCTTCAGTGCTGCACACACATTGCACGCTTCAATGCTGATGATGTCACTATGTAGTCAGGCAGTAGTTAGCGCTAGCTGCGTAATCACGGGCGTAAAACACATTGAGTTCATTAACAAATGCAGTGTCTGCACTTACCGTCACGTGAGATTGTCCTTTGTAGTCCGTGATGGTACGCGGTCTGTGCGACATGCTCTGTATGTCACCCTGTTGAAAGTGCAGCTCTATTCGCTCCTGATGCCAGTGTTTGGTGACTTTCAACGCACATCAAACACCATATGAAGCCGCTATGTAGGCGCTCATATCGCCAGTAGTGAGTCCAGCACTATAAGCAGCAGTTCAAGCATTTACTGCCGTGCGGATCGATCTACCAACCCACAGTTTCTGGTTGGTAAAAGATTTAACTCTCGCCGTGGGGACAATTTAATCAGCAAGCATACTAACAAAGCTAACTACTGCTTCTGCAAACTCATTGATATCATCTGCGCATGTTCGGAACATGTCCCAGTCTACGTCATCGAGCGCGTCCTGCAGTATGGCTTCTGATTGGGCAGACCAGGGTTTCACCTCCCTCATGACCGGAGCTTCATAAATGAAACTTTGTTAATATTCCAGCATGAGGAAAATTGTGTTATGGTCAGACTTCCCAAAACCTGGATGTGAAGCAGCTTTGTAGCCCTGCTTGTACGGGGAGTAGCAGTGATCCAGGATTCTGGCTCCCCTAATTGGACACATGACATGTTGGTGGAAGTTTGGCATTACTTGTCTGAGGTTTGCCTTATTAAAGTCCCCCGCCACGATGAATGCTATGTTTGGGTGTTTGCTTTGAGTCGTACACAGAGCATCGTGGAGTTCAGACTATGCCGTACCTGCGTCCGCGTGGGGTGGGATGTAGACCGCCGTGGGCTGACCGAGGTAAACTCGCAAGGCAGATAGTGAGGACAACATTTGACGATTAGATACTCCAGGTGAGACGAGCAGTAGCCGGAGAGAATGGAAGCATTCCTGGCATCGCACCATTTATGTTATTAGTCATGAAGCAAACTCCCCCACCTTTAGCTTTGTTAGACTCCACCGTTCTGTCCATGCAAAACTCAGAGAACGAGTCCGACGGTGTTATGGCTTGGTCCGGCACTGTGGGGTCAGCCATGTCTCCGTGAAGCACAAATTGTTACAATCCCTCATGTCGCGTTGGAAAGTAACTCTTGCTCTCAGGTCAACTTAATTTGTTCAGTAAGGATGAGTGCGGTCCAAAGAAAAAATAATAAGAAGGGGCTTAACAAACCCGGGTTCGCTTCCCGGGTCCTCCCTGTGTGGAGTTTGCATGTTCTCCCCGTGTCTGCGTGGGTTTCCTCCGGGTGCTCCGGTTTCCTCCCACAATCCAAAGTTTTGCAGGTTAGGTGGATTGGCGATTCTATATTGGCCCTAGTGTGTGCTTGGTGTTTGGGTGTGTTTGTGTGTGTCTTGCGGTGGGTTGGCACCCTGCCCAGGATTGGTTCCTGCCTTGTGCCCTGTGTTGGCTGGGATTGGCTCCAGCAGACCCCCGTGACCCTGTATTCGGATTCAGCGGGTTAGAAAATGGATGGATGGATGGGCTTAACAAGGTGCACAGGTGATACAATGAAGCCGAAGTCACAATATAACAGGACAGAGAGGAACTTGAAAGCAAAGTGCACTAAAGTAAAAGATGGGGACACACACAAGCATGCATTTACATTTGTCTGTACATCTGTATGGATGTATGGATGGACGTATTTTTCCTATTGACTTAGTTTTATAAATGTTGTTTGGCACAAGATACACTCCACTTGCCATAGACTGCTTATAACCAATTTGGACGAAGTTGTCCAAATCGTGTTTCTTCCATCTTAAACATTTAGGGAAATTAAGGCGCTTTCTAAATAAACAGGATTCTGAGAAATTAATTGATGCATTTCTTTCTAGTAGGATTGACTACTGCAATGTGGTGTTCACTGGCTGTTCAAACTGTTCTTTATTCAGCCTCCAGTTAATCCAAAATGCTGCTGCAAGAATTATTACAAGAACAAGAAAATACGAACACATAACTCCAGTTCTTAAATCCTTACACTGGCTCCCGGTTAAGTTTAGGGCAGATTTCAAAATCCTCCTTTTAACATATAAAGCATTAAATGGCCGAGGTCCGGCTTAGTTGTCTGAACTTATCATGACTTACAAACCTGAGCGCACATTAAGATCTCAAGATGCCGGACTGTTTAGGATTCCAAAGATTAATAAAATAACAGTGGGAGGTCGAGCTTTTAGTTACAGGGCCCCTAAACTGTGAAATGGTCTGCCTGCTACTATAAGAGATGCCCCTTCGGTCTCAGCTTTCAAAGACTCACAATTTCAGTTTAGCACACCCTGACTAGAGCTGCTGATTAACTGTACAGACTGCATCTCTGTTGTCAGTCATTAGCACTAAAACATAAGCAACATGATAGTTTGAATTTGTTACTACCACTCACCTATTCTGTTTCTCTTCTCTGTACACATATTGGCACTTGGTGCCACGGCCCACCTGCCAAGTTGTTTTGCCTGCCTAAGGTAAAGTCATCTCTGATGGAGGATCGCAGGAATCGTGGTAAAGAGAGGCCCTTTTAATCGGATTAGCGCTATTTCAGCTGTGGAATGGCCAAATGGGGGTGGCAGCTTGATGGATGAGGTCTCCAGGACTCTAAACAAATCCAAATCATATTAAGTGATATCATCAACTGTTAAATTCTGTTCCGTACTTGTAAAATTTTTATTTTCATACTGTATTGAGAATTTGTTCTGTTCTGTGTATTGTATTGACGCCCTTCTTTTTGACACCCACTGCACGCCCAACCTACCTGGTAAGGGGTCTCTCTTTGAACTGCCTTTCCCAAGGTTTCTTCCAATTTTTCCCTACAAGGGTTTTTTTGATTGTTTTTTCTTGTCTTCTTAGAGAGTCAAGTCTGGGGGGCTGTCAAGAGGCAGGGTCTGTTAAAGCCCATTGCGGCATTTCTTGTGTGATTTTGGGCTATACAATAAAATAAATTGTATTGTATTGTATTGTATCTTGGTTATGTCACACCAGTGAGACCTCATCTAGAGTCCTGTGTGTAGTTTTGGTCTCCAGGCTATAAAAAGGACATAGCAGCACTAGAGGTGGTCCAGAGAAGATCAAGTAGGCTAATTCACGGCTACAGGGGATGAGTTATGAGGAAAGATTAAAAGAGCTGAGCCTTTACAGTAGATGAAGAGGAGACCTGACTGAAGTGTTTAAAATTATGAAGGGAATTAGTCCAGTAGATCGAGACGGTGAATTTAAAATGAGTTCATCAAGAACACGAGGACACAGTTGGAAAGTGGAAATTTTGCACAAACATTAGGAAGATTTCCTTCATACAGAGAACCACAGACATATGGAATAATTGACCAAGTAGTGTGGTAGACAGGAAAACTTTAGGGGACCTTCAAAAGCTGATTTGATGTTACTTTCAAAGAATTAAGTGGATAAGATTGGTGAGGTTTGTTGGGCTGGATGGCCTGCTCAAATTTTATAACACACTGGTGGTCTCCAGGCTAAAAAAAGGACATAGCAGCACTAGAGGTGGTCCAGAGAAGAGCGACTAGGCTGATTCACGGCTACAGGGGTTGAGTTATGAGGGAAGATTAAAAGAGCTGAGCCTTTACAGTTTAAGAAAAAGAAGATCAAGAGGAGACCTGCGTGAAGTGTTTAAAGTGATGAAGTGAATTAGTGCAATAGATCAAGATGGTGACTGGATTTAGGAGTCGTGGTGGACTCGACACTATCAACTGCCAGACAGTGTTCAGAAGCCATCAAGATTGCTAACAGAATGTCAGGTTATATAGCGCCTTGATGTGTGGAGTTCAAGTCACAGGAGGTTCTGCTCAAGCTTTATAAGACACTGTTGAGGCCTCATCTGGAGTCCTGGGTGCAGTTTGGGTCTCCATAAAGACATAGCAGCACTAGAGGTGGTCCAGAGAAGAGTGATGAGGCTGATTTAGGGGTACAGGGGATGAGTTATGAGGAAAGATTAAGAGAGCTGAGCCTTTACAGGAGATGAAGAGTCAGAACTTAGTTTATATAGCAACATGACATGTGGAGTGCTAGCCAAGGGAAAATTTATTATATAACACACTAGTGAGGCTTCACCTGGAGAGCCATCTGCAGTTTTGGTCTCCTTATTACCTAAATGACAAGTCCAGAGGAGAGTGACAAGGCTGATTCAGGACTGAAATATATGAGGAAATAATGAGTGAACAACAACAACAACAATATTTGTATTTCTATGGCACATTTTCATACAAAGAGGAAGGAGATGAACCTTTCCAGTTTAAGGAAAAAAATATGAACAGGAGATCTGACTGATGTGTTGAAAATTAGGAAGGGAATTCATGGAGTGGATCGAGATGGTGACTTTAAAATGAGTTCATCAAGAACACGAGGACACAGCTGGAGACTTGTGAAGGGGAAATTTGACACCAAAGTTAGGAAGTTTTTCTTCACACAGAGAACCACAGGCACGTGAAGCGGTTTGGTGGGCAGGAGGACTTTAGGGACTTTCACAACTTGACATGCAATTGGATTGATTAGCTTGTTGGGCTGAATGACCGATCGGTCGATCTATATATATTTATAGATATATATATACTGCTCAAAAAAATTAAAGAAACACTTTGAAAACACATCAAGCCTCAATGGGTAAAAAATTCCTGTTGGCTCTCTCTACTGCTATGGACTGACATGGTGATGTGTGAGGAATGAAAGGATGAGAAATGAAAAGGATCAACCAACAGAGGGCTGAATTCAAAGACACCCCGAAAATCAAAGGGAACAAATGTTACAGCAGGCAGGCAGGCAGGCAGGCGAGTCCATTTGGCCAAAATGTCATTGCAGCAACTCCAGATCGTACTCAGTAGTTTGTATGCCCCAAATTGCCTTACAACGTCCTAATTAGACAACGGATGGTGTCCTGGGGGATCTTCTCCCAGATCTGGACCAGGGCATCACTGAGCTCCTGGACAGGTTGAGGCGTCAGATGGACCGAAACACAATGTCCCACCCAGAGGTGTTCAATTGGACTGAGGTCAGGTGAGTGAGCATGGGGGCAGTCAATGGTATCAATTCCTTCATCCTCTCACCACATGAGGCCGGGAATTGTTGTGCACCAGGAGGAACCAGCATAGGGTCTGACAATGGGTCCAAGGATTTTATCCCGATACCAAATATCAGTCAAGATGCCCACCGTTGTCTAGCCTGTAAAGGTCTGTCACGGCTTCTCCAGACCCTTTCATGTCTGTCACATGTGCTCAGAGTGAACCTGCTCTCTCATCTGTGAAAAGCACAGGGAGCCAGTGGTGGACCTGCCAATTCTGGTATTCTATGGCAAATGCCAGTCGAGCTCCACAGTGCTCACTAGAGGACGTCGGGCCCTCAGGCCGCCCTCATGATGTCTGTTTTTTGATTGTTTGGTCAAATACATTCACACCAGTGGCCTGCCTGCCTGCCTGCTGGTGGTCATTTTGTAGGCTCTGGCAGTGCTCATCCTATTCCTCCTTGCCCAAAGGGGCAAACAGCGGTGGGTTCTGCTGACGGGTTAAGGACCTTCTATGAGGGGCCCCTGTCCAGCTCTCCTACAGTAACTGCCGGTCTGTCTCCTGGACTCTCCTCCATGCCACTGCGACTGTGCTGGGAGACACAGCAAACCTTCTGGCAATGCCATGTATTGATGTGCCTGCCATCCTGCAGAAGTTGGATTACCTGTGCCAGCTCTGTAGGGTCCAGGTATGGCCTCATGGTACCAGTAGTCACACTGACCGTAGCCAACTGTATAATGAGTGACAAAACAGATATGGAGGGAAAAATTGTCAGTGGCTTCCCTCCACCTGTTAAACCATTCATTCCTGTTTTGGGGGTCATCTCATTGTGGCCCCTCTAGTGCACCAAAGCAGCTGAAACTGACATACAAGACCCTCTGCTACTTCACTGACCAGATCAATAGCCCACAAGTGTCATTAACTTGATTCTAAACTCACTAAAAGTGTGCCTTTAATTTCTTTAACTAGTATATATATATATATACATTGTGACGGACAGCCGGGTCCCATGCCCGGTCGGGACGCCCATGCTACATATGTTCCAGGGGAGCCATCATGGACAGCTCATTACCTCCCCCGGGACGCTAGGTAGCAGCCTCCCTGGCCAATGTTCATTTCCCACTCTCCCACTTGGCTCCCTGGGACATGGAGTCCTCTACAGCCTGGTTGGGAGAGGGGGTGGCCGCTAGGGGGCGCTGCCACGACTCAAGAGCCTGGCTGGACGAATCTTCAGCCCCACCCGGAGGTGCAATTAGGACCAGGTGGTCAAGCACCTGGAACACTTCCGGGTGGGGTATAAAACGAGCCAGCCTCCACCACTGGGTAGCCAGAATCGGGTGGAAGAGGACGAGGTTGCCTGGGAGGAGTGGTGGTACCAGAGAGCGGAAGTCGGGTGGAAGAGGACGGAGCTGGAGAGAGGACTGGAGGCGGCCAGGAGAGAGGCACAAAGGACTGTGAGGCCTGGACTTTGGGGGATCGGTGCTGGAGGCACTGGGAAGTGCACTGATTGAACTTGTAAATATTGTAAATAAAGGGTGTGTTGGGTGAACTGATGATGTCCGTCTCTCTGTGTCCGGGCCATGTACCACTATATATATATATATATATATATATATATATATATGTATATATATATATATATATATATATACACTGTGAGTGGAAAAAAAACACACCAAAATGGTTTTCATCACATCTTCAACAATAGTCGGCTGATTTACTTAATGTTTGATACAAAGCGTATGTAATATGTTTTCCAACAACAGTTGTATTAATTACTCACATCAAACAAACGACATCGCTGCACTAGCTTATTGAACTTAAGTCTTCGTGTTTTGACATAAATAAAATGAGATTACCTTTTCATTCAAAGTTATCAACAAGAAGATGTGGAACAGTAATTTTAATAAGCGTTTTATGATTTATTAAAGAAGTTGTTCGAAGTGCTTTCCCTTGGCACGAACACAAGCCCTCAGCCTTGGTCTCCTCTGATCAATTGCCTTGTCAACAACACTCTGTTTCAGTTCAGCCCAGACAGAGATGAGGCGCTGATTCAGGTCCTCGATGTCTCGTATTGGAGTCTGGTAGACGCGGTCTTGCATCAAACCCCAGATTCGATAGTCGACGGGATTGAGGTCTGGTGAGTTTGCTGGCCAAAGGTCTGGTCCAATTAAACCTGGAGTTTCACGACGGAGCAGCTTAACAGTGTCCCGTGCACGGTGTGCCGGGGCGTTGTCCTGCTGGAAGACAAAGAAGTCTCCTGACATGTGTCTGATTGCTGGCAACATGTTCTGTGTCAGCAGGACATCCCGGTGGTATGCACCATTGACTTTACCCGGTTCAATGAAGAAAAGCTCTGTGCAGCCAAGTTTGGAGACTGCTCCTGATATCATAACTGAGCGGCTGAAGGTAGGGCAGGTCCGCAGGAGGCGCTTGGCATCAGTATCTCGCTTCTTTGTTGTTGACGGTACGTACAGACGATCATTCTGGGCATTGATAGGTGGTGCCACCGTAAAAACGCTGTGCTCTGAAAACTTGTCCAGCAGCTGCTTGCTTGCTTCAAGCGCGACTCCTCGTTGGCTGTTGTTAACTGCTGTGCAAGGCGCTTTTTCAACCACTTGAGCTTCAGGTCTTTATGGATTATCTCAACCACAGTTCTTTGGCTTATTCCGATTTCTCTAGCTATCTGTCGAGTTGTTCTGTGAGTCTGTGGTGCGTCTTCTTGGCTTAGTACAAGATCGTTAACAGCTTCAATGTTTTCAAGTGTACACACCGAGCGTGGTCGACCACTGCTTGGTTGCCGGTCCACAGTGCCGGTCGACCGAATCTTTAGTAGCAGCACATCGAGGCCGTTTTTGTTCCAACCTTTCTGTGGGAACTCTTTTATCAGTCGACAAATGCTGTAACCCTTTAGCAGAACCAAATTCTTAATAAATATTCGGCCTTCTGTACTGAAACCCATTTTTATCTGAAAATTTAGCAAGGGTCAAACTTGTTTACAAACTTTATCGTCTGCGGTCGCACGTATCCATGGCAACCAAATTTATAAATAAGTAAGATCTTATACTGCTTTGACACAAGTTTATACAATGTTCCAAATTTTATCAAAATCAGCTGACTATTGTTGAAGATGTGATGAAAAACATTTTGGTGTGTTTTTTTTCCACTCACAGTGTATATATATATATATATATATATATATATATATAGAGAGAGAGAGAGAGAGAGAGAGAGAGAGAGTAAATATAAATATATGTATATAAATATACTGTGGAAAAATGACAAGATAGATATCATAAAGAGCTGGGGCATTAAAGGATGCACACCATATATTTGATAAAAACAAAAAGGACATTTTTCCAAATGCAAATCAAAACTCAGACTGCTCTTAGATGGCAGAGGAGCCCCTTAAGAGGAAGCCAAGGTAAAAGAGGCAGCCAGAACCTGGAAGTGATGTCATTGCTGGTCATCAGAGCTGTTGAAGAGCAAAGATTAAAAGAATTAGCCAGCAGCGCCAACTCTACACTCGGGGTAGAATTACCATTCAACAAGCTCATAAGTGCATAAGAGTGTGGCAATATATATTGTGAGATCTGTGAGACCCCTTGATACCCTCTTCAAGGCCAAAATGCAGGTGATACATCTGTTGAGGGTCCACCACTGAGGCAACTATGAATTTGCAGTCTCACCTTGTCACGCGTCCATTGCCCGATAGTTAATGCGGAGGACACTTTAACACTGACCTGGCCAACTCTTTTCTTTTCTGTCTTTTCCCCTCCTGGATGACTTGGCCTCAGCCACTGATCCACAGTCGCTCTACCTACAGTATAGAAGTAGGCAGACCACTCCACAGTTTAGGGGGTCCTGTAACTAAAAGCTCGACCTCCCACTGTTATTTTATTAATCCTTGGAATCCTAAGCAGACCGGCATCTTGAAATCTTAATGTGCGCTCAGGTTTGTAAGTCATGATAAGTTCAGACAAGTAAGCCGGACCTCGGCCATTTAATGCTTTATATATTAAAAGGAGGATTTTGAAATCTACCCTAAACTTAACTGATAGCCAGTGTAAAGATTTAAGAACTGGAGTTATGTGTTTGTATTTTCTTGTTCTTGTAATAATTCTTGCAGCAGCATTTTGGATTAACTGGAGACTGAATAGAGAACAGTTTGAACAGCCAGTGAACACCACATGGCAGTAGTCAATCCTACTAGAAAGAAATACATGAATTAATTTCTCAGAATCCTGTTTATTTAGAAAGTGCCTTAATTTCCTAACATTTTTAAGATGGAAGAAACCTGATTTGGACAACTTTGTAATGTGCGCTTTAAATGACCTGCTAGAGTCAAAGAGAACTAAATAAAATTAATGGAGATTCTAACTGAGTTAAATGATGACAGAATATTGTTTTGATCAGCGTCACTCCCTCCAATAATTAACATCTCTGTTTTATCGTTGTGTTTAAAGACAAGTCGTTCTATGTGAGGGAGAGCGCAGTCTGAGGGGAGGTGAGGCTCGTCACTGCCTCACCTCGCGTTTCTCTGCTGTATTTGAACAAGAAATGCACCAATCCAGCGATTTTGACTATAAAAATGATCAAAGTTATTGGAATCATACAGACAAACAAATTCATAGCACAGACCAGTGGACACGTTTATTTTATGTTATCATTATGAGTTTTTTACTTTTCATGATGACAGGTGAGGCCTCCCCTGACCACGTGTTCCTTGTGCAGATAGGAGCAGGTGGGCACACCATTAAGGTGCTCATTGAAATTCATCTCCTTCAAAACACATTCAGACTGCGTTGGCTTATCTGCGTGCTCCAGGGTTTGTCTATGAGCCATTTAAGCAATCAGAAGACCCTCGTGTGTGTGTGTGTGTGTGTTGATAAGGGTATGCTGTTTACAGAATTGCAATTTTTAGCAGTATGCATTTTTCAGTAATCATTCCCATCATGCTCTCTTCTTCTTAGTGGCTAAAGAAGGACTGTAGAAAATCAGGGAGGAAGAGGAGGAACAAGCAATGGTGGGGAGGGCGATGACTGTATCTTTATGGGAGAGTGGCAAAGAGAAAAACAACCCCCAGGAGATCTCAGCAGAGGGCACGAGAGGGGACTCTGAAGTCTCACAGTTTGACGTGAATATTACAGAGATTTATGGCTGTCACGTTACAAACGTTTTACAGACAGACATTCCTCTAAAGGCATCACCGGGTGGGGTCTGAACTCCTTACTCTCCATTAGTGATGCCACTTCTGCCACCAACATTTCATTTTTTTTTTTTTGCCAATCGTCTATGGTGGAGGAGCAAAAGCTTTAGATTCATCCAAACTTTCGATCTCCAGTTTTCGAAAACATCGATATCCCGATGATAGGTCTGTGTCTATCTGTCCGTCTGTCTGTCCGTCTGTGCGTCACATTTTCTCGAGCTAAAATGGCTGAATGGAAAAATACCAAACTCGATGATGAGACCTCACCAGCGTGGAAGAGGAACCCTCGAATAATGAAATTCTACAATAAATCATGAATTCTTCTCATCAGTTACTATTGTAACGAAGTATTTCATGATCAGAAAGATCAGAGCGGTAAATAATTACTGAAATGTTAGAGAATAGTTCGGGTCACTTGATTCCTAAAGCCTACTGACGCTCACATCGGAATTTTTTTCCTTGAGATTAATGGCTCTCCGCATCACCTTTCTTTCTTTCTTTCTTTCTTTCTTTCTTTCTTTCTTTCTTTCTTTCTTTCTTTCTTTCTTTCTTTCTTTCACAATTGAGTGCTATTGGATGATATAATAAGAGTAATGATAAGAAATGGAAAGTCTTAAGTAACGAGTGTGCCGGGGTCTCGTCGGTTTCCTTTCCCACTCTTCACACTTTCTTTCTTTCTTTCTTTCTTTCTTTCTTTCTTTCTTTCTTTCTTTCTTTCTTTCTTTCTTTCTTTCTTTCTTTCACAATTGAGTGCTATTGGATGATCTAATAAGAGTAATGATAACAAATGGTAAGTCTTAAGTAGCGAATGGGCTGTGGTCTCATCAGTTTCCTTTCCCACTCTTCTTTCTTTCTTTCTTTCTTTCTTTCTTTCTTTCTTTCTTTCTTTCTTTCTTTCTCTCGCGAGAGTGGTGAATGGGCCGAGCTCTGTGAGAAAGTGAGAGTGAGAAGGTTTGTGATTTTACTGTTTGTTTTTCCTGTTTTTTTTTTTTGTTCTTAATTGTTATTCTGTCTCTAACTGTTTATCTTTTTGTTGGATTGGTTTATTCTGAGGAAGGCCAGAATGGCCTCCTCAGGAGGAGTCCGTTTTCGGAACGGTGATTTCGAAAAACTCACCAGACAACATGGAGTGAAGCTTATGCCAGAAACGACCTGTTCTCTGGAAGAATGTGTAATGGCTGTAGGAAATGTAATAGGCTGTGACAATGTTCGTTCAGCCTCAAGAATGAGCAGCGCGGTGGTAATTTTTGTTGCTACAACGGATTTTGTCCACAGATTGGTAGAAAATGGAGTTGTTATAAAGGACACTTTAACCCCCGTAATGCCCCTTACAACTCCAGCAAAAAAGATTACCCTATCTAATGTACCTCCTTTTCTATCTAACGAGACCCTTGAAAGAGAGCTATCTCGCTATGGACAGTTAATCTCGCAGATTAAACGAATACCTTTGGGATGTAAAGCACCCCAGTTGAAGCATGTGATGTCTTTTCGGAGGCAAGTTTTAATGATTTTAAAAAATACAGCGGATGAGTTAAACGTAGCATTGAGATTCCGAGTGGATGGTTACGAATACGTTATCTTTGTCACATCGGAACCGATGAAATGCTTTAAATGTGGCAAAGCTGGTCATGTAGCTAGAGATTGCAAAGATGTTGTTAAAACTGCAGAATTAGGCAAGCAACTGACCCCAGATGAGACCCCCGACCGCCCTGGGGATCAGACAGATGCGGCAGAGACGGCGTCTGCATTTAATAACACAGCGGAAAGTAGCGGCGGGATCGCTGTTGCTCAAAATGAAGACGCTGCTAGCGATCAGACTGCGTTGGTCCAATTGATCAGCGATTCACTTAATGCCGATCCCAAACTGAATAGGGATAATGAAAATCAAGACCTCCCTGTATCAGAGTCTGGAGACACTGTTAATGAGTCGGGTGTTTTGGAGGTATCGGACTCTACTATAGAATCAGTGGTCCCAAGCATATGGGGTGATATGGAAATGGAGTGTGTCGGCTCCGACAGTACTTTCAAAACACCGAAGGCTATTAAAAGACCTTGTGGGACAGACGAGCAAGTTGCTTTTAAAAAAAGAAGCTTTGAAGAGACTGCAGCTGCGGCTGACACTGAAGCGTCCTCGGTTTCAGATTGTGGGAGGACGGGTATTTAACTGATTCCTCTGTTGTGTCGGAAAGTAGTCAGGACACCACAGAAGGATATGGATTCTACAGAATTAGAGCCTTTCTGGTTGAAACAAAGGGGAAAAGAGTGGATGTGCAGAATTTTTTTCCGGATGTTAAATTATTTATTTCCTCCGTTAAACGGTTAATGAAGCAACGATCGGGCACTGAGGTTTTTTCAGACAAGGAGGGGTGGAGGCTTCGAAGTATTTTAAGAAAGTTACGTACCACTGCTAATTTAACAACTTGTTAATAATGGCTCAAAATCTGCATTTCATATATTACTTAATGGTATAGCATTTTTTTTGGTTGCATTATCATTTTTAACAATGTACGATTTTAAAATTGGGAGTCTTAATGTTGCAGGTTGTAAGAGCCCTCTTAAGATCGCGAAAGTGTGCGACTTCCTGAGAGGGAAGCATCTGACAGTGGCTTACCTTCAGGAGACGCACAGTGAAACTGCTCTAGAAATTGAGTGGCAGAAATGCTGGGGAGGAGACGTGTTTTTTAGTCACGGGTCAACACGCAGCTCTGGTGTTGCCATTGGTATATCTAAACAAGTGTGTCCGACATCGGTGTCTGCCTTCGAAGTGATAAAAGGGCGGATGCTTAAAGTAAAAGTTGACTTGGACAACAGCCGGTTGGTTTTTATTAACGTTTATGCACCAACACTTGGCAGTGAAAGAGTGCGCTTTTTTAAATGTCTTGAGCGTACTTTATCAGAGTGTGACCCGGATGAATGTGTGTTTTTAGGTGGGGATTTTAACTGCACCCTTAATGATGCACTGGACAGGAATCATGCAGAGCCCCACCCGCGATCTGCCAGAGAGCTGAAAGCGCTCATTGAGCGATATGAATTGAAGGATGTGTGGAGGGTTCTGAATGGGGGCGACAGGCAGTACACGTGGGCACAGGTGCGAGGTGGCACCCTTTCACTTGCCAGGCTTGATCGGTTTTATACTTTTAACCACCATCTTAACCGTTTTAATTCATGTGTCATTGTGCCAACAAGCCTTTCTGATCATGCATTAGTTACCTGCAATGTTCTTCTTTCATCTTTAAAGTCAAAAAGCTCTCATTGGCATTTTAATGAGCTTTTATGTCAGGACTCCCATTTTAAAAATTGTTTTAGGTACTTTTGGACACAGTGGCGGGAAAGGATATGTCAGTTCTCTTCTCTGAGTCAGTGGTGGGATGTTGGTAAAGTGCAGATTCGCCAGTTCTGTCAGCAGTATACTCTGAATGTCACAAGGAGTTTGAATGATTCTATGAAAGCACTGGAGGAAGAGATAGCAGCACTCCAGCAGGACTTGGACTCCTCTAAGGGCAGTGAGAACCTGGACATGATAAAAGTGAGAAAGGCTGCCCTCGCACAACTGACTGATTATAAAGTACAAGGTGCTTTGGTTAGAGCCCGTTTTCAAGCGGAAACTGAGTGTGATGCTCCAACCAAGTACTTTTTTGGGCTGGAAAGAAAACAGGGCCAAAGCAGAATAATTCATTGTTTACATGACCCCTCTGGAAGTGAGATGAGAAGCTCTTCTCAAATTAGGGCATTTGCCGTTGATTTTTATTCTAAGCTTTTCTCATCTGAGCTGATGGAACAGGACCCTGCTTGTTTGGGTTTTACTAAGGGACTGCCGCAGGTGCCAGTGGAGGAGTTACCAGCTTTACAGAGAGGACTTACCCTTGAAGAACTCTCGCGGCATTGGCAAGTTTAAACACCGGAAAGCTCCAGGTATTGATGGACTTACTGTCGAATTCTACAGGCTGTTTTGGGAGTTCATCGGACCGACCTACTTGCGGTTCTTCAAGAGTGTTTAGATAAAGGTCTCCTCCCTTGAGCTGTAGAAGAGCTGTTGTTGCCCTCATTCCAAAAAAAGGAGATCTCTGTAATATTAAGAACTGGAGGCCAGTAGCCTTGCTTTGTACTGACTATAAAATATTTTCTAAAGTGTTGGCTACGAGAATGAAGGAGGTGTTGGGTCATGTCATTCACCCTGATCAGAGTTACTGTGTACCAAACAGGTCCATATATGACAACATCTTTTTTATCAGAGATACATTTGAAATTTGCAAATTGTTTGGTCTACATGGTGGTCTAATTTCCTTGGACCAGGAGAAGGCTTTTGATCGGGTGGAGCATCAGTACCTTTGGCAGTACTAATGGGATTTGGTTTCCCACCCTGCTTTGTTTCCATGGTCCGGTGCTCTACAGTGACATTCAGGGTGTACTGAAAATTAATGGTGGGCTGAGCGCCCGTTTAAAGTAGATAGAGGGATTAGACAGGGTTGCTCTTTATCTGGCATGTTGTATGCCCTGGCTATAGAACCCCTGCTGATCAAATTAAGGAAAGTGGTGGGTGGACTGACTGTCCCTGAGTGTTCAGTGCCTTTGAAGGTCTCAGCATATGCAGATGATCTCGTAGTATTAGTTGGAACACAACAAGATGTGGATGGGCTGGTGTCTGTGCTGGATGAGTTCCAAAAAGAATCATCAGCTAAAGTCAATTGGACCAAGAGCTCTGCAGTACTATTGGGTAACTGGATGGGTCCTTTTCTTTCATTGCCTTCTGGACTGAAATGGACAAGAGATGGTATTAAATACCTGGGATTACATCTAGGAGGCATAAACAGTGACAGTAAGAATTGGGAAGGCGTTACAGAAAAGGTCAGAAACCGTTTACAACGCTGGAGATGGCTACTTCCCCAACTGTCTTATAGAGGACGGACGCTGATCATAAACAACCTTGTCGCATCTGCTCTATGGCACAGGTTGGCATGCCTGGAACCCCCACCTGACCTGATTACTGAAGTGCAAAGAGAGTTGATTAATTTTTTTTGGAATGGGAAGCATTGGCTGTACCGAGGTATTTTGCATCTACCCAGGAGTGCAGGAGGACAAGGACTGGTGGACATTTTTAGCAGAAAAAATGCGTTCAGACTGCAAACTCTGCAAAACTGCTTTATGGTCATATGGCTGTGTCCTGGAAGCCACTAGCGTGTGCTCTCCTGCCAAGTTGGCAACCTGAAATTGGACCGCGCTTTTCTTAATGGACAGTGATTCCTTCCCCATAGGTAATGTTTCAGATTTTTATCGAAGTATATTGAGAATCTGGCAACAGTTGGATTGTCGCATTGAGGAAAGATCCTTAAATTTATATTGGACTTTAGAATTGCCAGTTGTCTCTACCATGGCTGTAGAGTCAACATCTCTGAAACAACGCCTGATCAGAGCTGGTATTCTACAAATTAAACAGTTGATTCAACCACAGCTACTCAGTTGGCTAAGCGCAGAGTCAGTGGCTGCAGCTTTAGGTCTGAGCTCAGTGCGCACAGCAGAAAGATTTTTGCGGCAGATTCTTTTGAATATACCTTCAGCTGCTAAGGATTTATTGAAAGACTTTTTTAATGCTACAGACTACCCAGAGCCTTTGTCTGCATTTCCAAATTTGTTAATCAATGCCAATGAGAACTTGATGGGGGAAAATGGCAGGAGAAGAACTAAATATCTTTCTTTTGACTCTGCAGAAGGGAAGGAGCTATATAAAGTGTGTGTCCAAGCTCGATATCAGCCTCAACTATGCAGATACCAGGATACACCCTGGAGGGATAAATTGGGAGGGGTAGAGGGTGTCGGCCCCATTTGGGACAGTCTGTACAGTCCACCATTGAATAAGAGAACTGGCGATCTGCAATGGAGAATTGTTCATGGGATTGTGGCAGTTAACTCTTTTTTGTCCTTAATTAACCCCAACATCTCAGAGCTGTGTCCTTTTTGCCAACAGAGAGAGACTGTTTTTCACTGTTTTCTTTACTGTTTTAGGATTCAACCTCTTTTATCTGTACTTGGCAGTGTTTTTAATGTCTTGGGGGTTTATTTTACCAATCAGATTTTTATATATGGTTTGGCTAATGTGAAAGCAAAAAAGAATGTTGGCAGATTAGCAAATTTTTTATTGGGACAGGCTAAGCTTGCCATTTATATCACGAGGAAGGAAAAAATTAAGAGTGACAGGGAGTCTGACTTGGTGGGTTTCTTTAAAGCACAATTAAAAATAAGAATTTTATTAGATTTCAAGTTTTATACGATGACCCATAATTTGCATACATTTATAAAACAGTGGTGTGCAATGAATGCAATTTGTAAAATTGTTAATGACGAGTGTGTTTTTGTTTTGTGAATTAACTATTAGGATACTACAGCAAAATACGCATTCATAGTTACATAGGATGTTCTTTTTATTGATGGTTTGTTGATTTTGTAATGATGTTTGAATGTTTAATAAAAGGTATTTTAAAACTCAAAACTCTTTCTTTCTTTCTTTCTTTCTCTCACGAGAGTGGTGAATGGGCCGAGCTCTGTGAGAAAGTGAGAGTGAGAAGGTTTGTGATTTTACTGTTTGTTTTTCCTGTTTTTTTTTTTTGTTCTTAATTGTTATTCTGTCTCTAACTGTTTATCTTTTTGTTGGATTGGTTTATTCTGAGGAAGGCCAGAATGGCCTCCTCAGGAGGAGTCCGTTTTCGGAACGGTGATTTCGAAAAACTCACCAGACAACATGGAGTGAAGCTTATGCCAGAAACGACCTGTTCTCTGGAAGAATGTGTAATGGCTGTAGGAAATGTAATAGGCTGTGACAATGTTCGTTCAGCCTCAAGAATGAGCAGCGCGGTGGTAATGTTTGTTGCTACAACGGATTTTGTCCACAGATTGGTAGAAAATGGAGTTGTTATAAAGGACACTTTAACCCCCGTAATGCCTCTTACAACTCCTGCAAAAAAGATTACCCTATCTAATGTACCTCCATTTCTATCTAACGAGACCCTTGAAAGAGAGCTATCGCGCTATGGACAGTTAATCTCGCAGATTAAACGAATACCTTTGGGATGTAAAGCATGTGATGTCTTTTCGGAGGCAAGTTTTAATGATTTTAAAAAATACAGCGGATGAGTTAAACGTAGCATTGAGATTCCGAGTGGACGGTTACGAATACGTTATCTTTGTCACATCGGAACCGATGAAATGCTTTAAATGTGGCAAAGCTGGTCATGTAGCTAGAGATCGCAAAGATGTTGTTAAAACTGCAGAATTAGGCAAGCAACTGACCCCAGATGAGACCCCCGACCGCCCTGGGGATCAGACAGATACGGCAGAGACGGCGTCTGCATTTAATAACACAGCGGAAAGGAGCGGCGGGATCGCTGTTGCTCAGAATGAAGACGCTGCTAGCGATCAGACTGCGTTGGTCCAATTGAACAGCGATTCACTTAATGCTAATCCCAAAATGAATAGGGATAATGAAAATCAAGACCTCCCTGTATCAGAGTCTGGAAACACTGCTAATGAGTCGGGTGTTTTGGAGGTATCGGACTCTGCTATAGAATCAGTGGTCCCAAGCATATGGGGTGATATGGAAATGGAGTGTGTCGGCTCCGACAGTACTTTCAAAACACCGAAGGCTGTTAAAAGACACTGTGGGGCAGACGAGCAAGTTGCTTTTAAAAAAAGAAGCTTTGAAGAGACTGCAGCTGCGGCTGACACTGAAGCGTCCTCGGTTTCAGATTGTGGGGAGGACGGGTATTTAACTGATTCCTCTGTTGTGTCGGAAAGTAGTCAGGACACCACAGAAGGATATGGATTCTACAGAATTAGAGCCTTTCTGGTTGAAACAAAGGGGAAAAGAGTGGATGTGCAGAATTTTTTTTCTGGATGTTAAATTATTTATGTCCTCCGTTAAACGGTTAATGAAGCAACGATCGGGCACTGAGGGGTGGAGGCTTCGAAGTATTTTAAGAAAGTTACGTACCACTGCTAATTTAACAACTTGTTAACAATGGCTCATAATTCTGCATTTCATATATTACTTAATGGTATAGCATTTTTTTGGGTTGCATTATCATTTTTAACAATGCACAATTTTAAAATTGGGAGTCTTAATGTTGCAGGATGTAAGAGCCCTCTTAAGATCGCGAAAGTGTGCGACTTCCTGAGAGGGAAGCATCTGACAGTGGCTTACCTTCAGGAGACGCACAGTGAAACTGCTCTAGAAATTGAGTGGCAGAAATGCTGGGGAGGAGACGTTTTTTTTAGTCACGGGTCAACACGCAGCTCTGGTGTTGCCATTGGTATATCTAAACAAGTGTGTCCGACATCGGTGTCTGCCTTTGAAGTGATAAAAGGGCGGATGCTTAAAGTAAAAATTGACTTGGACAACAGCAGGTTGGTTTTTATTAACGTTTATGCACCAACAATTGGCAGTGAAAGAGTGCGCTTTTTTAAATGTCTTGAGCGTACTTTATCAGAGTGTGACCCGGATGAATGTGTGTTTTTAGGTGGGGATTTTAACTGCACCCTTAATGATGCACTGGACAGGAATCATGCAGAGCCCCACCCGCGATCTGCTAGAGAGCTGAAAGCGCTCATTGAGCGATATGAATTGAAGGATGTGTGGAGGGTTCTGAATGGGGGCGACAGGCAGTATACGTGGGCACAGGTGCGTGGTGGCACCCTTTCACTTGCCAGGCTTGATCGGTTTTATACTTTTAACCACCATCTTAACCGTTTTAATTCATGTGTCATTGTGCCAACAAGCCTTTCTGATCATGCATTAGTTACCTGCAATGTTCTTCTTTCATCTTTAAAGTCAAAAAGCTCTCATTGGCATTTTAATGAGCTTTTATGTCAGGACTCCCATTTTAAAAATTGTTTTAGGTACTTTTGGACACAGTGGCGGGAAAGGATATGTCAGTTCTCTTCTCTGAGTCAGTGGTGGGATGTTGGTAAGGTGCAGATTCGCCAGTTCTGTCAGCAGTATAATCTGAATGTCACACGGAGTTTGAATGATTCTGTGAAAGCACTGGAGGAAGAGATAGCAGCACTCCAGCAGGACTTGGACTCCTCTAAGGGCAGTGAGAACCTGGACATGATAAAAGTGAGAAAGGCTGCCCTCGCACAACTGACTGATTATAAAGTACAAGGTGCTTTGGTTAGAGCCCGTTTTCAAGCGGAAACTGAGTGTGATGCTCCAACCAAGTACTTTTTTGGGCTGGAAAGAAAACAGGGCCAAAGCAGAATGATTCATTGTTTACATGACCCCTCTGGAAGTGAGATGAGGAGCTCTTCTCAAATTAGGGCATTTGCCGTTGATTTTTATTCTCAACTTTTCTCATCTGAGCTGATGGTACAGGACCCTGCTTGTTCGGGTTTTACTAAGGGACTGCCGCAGGTGCCAGTGGAGGAGTTACCAGCCTTACAGAGAGGGCTCACCCTTGAAGAACTCTCGCGGGCATTGGCAAGTTTAAACACCGGGAAAGCTCCAGGTATTGATGGACTTACTGTCGAATTCTACAGGCTGTTTTGGGAGTTCATCGGACCGGACCTACTTGCGGTTCTTCAAGAGTGTTTAGATAAAGGTCTCCTCCCCTTGAGCTGTTGTTGCCCTCATTCCAAAAAAAGGAGATCTCTGTAATATTAAGAACTGGAGGCCAGTAGCCTTGCTTTGTACTGACTATAAAATATTTTCTAAAGTGTTGGCTACGAGAATGAAGGAGGTGTTGGGTCATGTCATTCACCCTGATCAGAGTTACTGTGTACCAAACAGGTCTATATATGACAACATCTTTTTTATCAGGGATACATTTGAAATTTGCAAATTGTTTGGTCTACATGGTGGTCTAATTTCCTTGGACCAGGAGAAGGCTTTTGATCGGGTGGAGCATCAGTACCTTTGGCGAGTACTAATGGGATTTGGTTTCCCACCCTGCTTTGTTTCCATGGTTCGGGTGCTCTATAGTGACATTCAGAGTGTACTGAAAATTAATGGTGGGCTGAGCGCTCCGTTTAACGTAGATAGAGGGATTAGACAGGGTTGCTCTTTATCTGGCATGTTGTATGCCCTGGCTATAGAACCCCTGCTGATCAAATTAAGGAAAGTGGTGGGTGGACTGACTGTCCCTGAGTGTTCAGTGCCTTTGAAGGTCTCAGCATATGCAGATGATCTCGTAGTATTAGTTGGAACACAACAAGATGTGGATGGGCTGGTGTCTGTGCTGGAGGAGTTCCAAAAAGAATCATCAGCTAAAGTCAATTGGACCAAGAGCTCTGCAGTGCTATTGGGTAACTGGATGGGTCCTTTTCTTTCATTGCCTTCTGGACTGAAATGGACAAGAGATGGTATTAAATACCTGGGATTACATCTAGGAGGCATAAACAGTGAAAGTAAGAATTGGGAAGGCGTTACAGAAAAGGTCAGAAACCGTTTACAACGCTGGAGATGCCTACTTCCCCAACTGTCTTATAGAGGACGGACGCTGATCATAAACAACCTTGTCGCATCTGCTCTATGGCACAGGTTGGCATGCCTGGAACCCCCACCTGACCTGATTACTGAAGTGCAAAGAGAGTTGGTTAGTTTTTTTTGGAATGGGAAGCATTGGCTGTACCGAGGTATTTTGCATCTACCCAGGAGTGCAGGAGGACAAGGACTGGTGGACATTTTTAGCAGAAAAAATGCGTTCAGACTGCAAACTCTGCAAAAACTGCTTTATGGTCATATGGCTGTGTCCTGGAAGCCACTAGCGTGTGCTCTCCTGCGCCAAGTTGGCAACCTGAAATTGGACCGTGCGCTTTTCTTAATGGACTGTGATTCTTTCCCCATTGGTAATGTTTCAGATTTTTATCGAAGTATATTGTGAATCTGGCAACAGTTGGATTGTCGCATTGAGGAAAGATCCTTAAATTTATATTGGACTTTAGAATTGCCAGTTGTCTCTACCATGGCTGTAGAGTCAACATCTCTGAAACAACGCCTGATCAGAGCTGGTATTCTACAAATTAAACATTTGATTCAACCACAGCTACTCAGTTGGCTGAGCGCAGAGTCAGTGGCTGCAGCTTTAGGTCTGAACTCAGTGCGCACAGCAGAAAGATTTTTGTGGCAGATTTTTTTTAATATACCTTCAGCTGCTAAGGATTTATTGAAAGACTTTTTCAATGCTACAGACTACCCAGAGCCTTTTGTCTGCATTTCCAAATTTGTTAATTAATGCCAATGAGAACTTGATGGGGGAAAATGGCAAGAGAAGAACTAAATATCTTCCTTTTGACTTGCAGAAGGGAAGGAGCTCTATAAAGTGTGTGTCCAAGCTCGATATCAGCCCCAACTAGGCAGATACCCGGATACACCCTGGAGGGATAAATTGGGAGGGGTAGAGGGTGTCGGCCCCATTTGGGAGAGTCTGTACACTCCACCATTGAATAAGAGAACTGGCGATCTGCAATGGAGAATTGTTCATGGGATTGTGGCAGTTATTGTCCTTAATTAACCCCAACATCTCAGAGCTGTGTCCTTTATGCCAACAGAGAGAGACTGTTAGTCACTGTTTACTTTACTGTTTTAGGATTCAACCTCTTTTATCTGTACTTGACAGTGTCTTTAATGTCTTGGGGGTTTATTTTACCAATCAGATTTTTATATATGGTCTGGCTAATGTGAAAGCAAAAAAGAATGTTGGCAGATTAGCAAATTTTTTATTGGGCCAGGCTGAGCTTGCCATTTATATCACGAGGAAGAAAAAATTAAGAGTGACAGGGAGTCTGACTTGGTGGGTTTCTTTATAGCACAATTAAAAATAAGAATTTTATTAGATTTCAAGTTTTATACGATGACCCATAATTTGCATACATTTATAGAACAGTGGTGTGCAATGAACGCAATTTGTAAAATTGTTAATGACGAGTGTGTCTTTGTTTTGTGAATTAATTAATTAATTAATTATGATACTACAGCAAAATACTCATTCATAGGTTACGTAGGATGTTCTTTTTTATTGATGGTTTGTTGATTTTGTAATGATTGTTGAATGTTTAATAAAAGGTATTTAAAACTCAAAAAAAACTCTTTCTTTCTTTCTTTCTTTCTTTCTTTCTTTCTTTCTTTCTTTCTTTCTTTCTTTCTTTCTTTCACAATTGAGTGCTATTGGATGATCTAATAAGAGTAATGATAAGAAATTGAAAGTCTTAAGTAGTGAGTGGGCTGGGGTCTGGTCGGTTTCCTTTCCCACTCTACACAATTTCTTTCTTTCTTTCTTTCTTTCTTTCTTTCTTTCTTTCTTTCTTTCTTTCTCATTCATTTCAAAGTATACCATTTCAGCATATCATTCCTGCTGATTCAACAAGTTAAAATAAGTCCAGGACAGCGATGGCGACGAAGCAGCCCTTTTCAAGTACGGCCGCGGCGGAGACACTCAGCATATTAACAACTCGCACGTCATTTCATTTAGCTGAAGAAACACGACATCGGATAACAAATTACGCTTTCACCGGAGACTCATTTTCAGTCGTTAGATCCTATTACCCGGAGTAGTGGCGCGCCTCTAAAATGGGAGTCACGCCGCTGATTAATGTAAATTCCCCTTTCACGAGGGTAACGTTAGATGTAGCGATGTACGCACGGCAGACGACTCACTTACCAATTTAGCTCGAGTTTTTCCACATATTTATTTTTTCCTGCCTCTTCCCTCATTTCTTTAAAAGCTGATAAGGCAGAATGCTAATCCCCAGTTGTCTCGTTGACTAAAGGATTTGAAGCTCTAAAAATAAAGACGAGGAGGTTTGCAGGCAAAGTAAAATAAACCAGCTAATGATTTACAAGTTGTTTTAAACTCGTTCCGTTTGTTTATATGGATGGAGATTCATTCATCAGGTTGACAGTGACAAATATTAGTCTTAACATCGTTTATCACGGAGTGCTGCTGGAGCACAGATCGGTCATTAGAGAGGACCGAGTTACAAAAGGGTGAGCCGCAAGTTAAGCCCAAAGAGCTTGTGAGTCCCAGAATGTCAAGTGCGGATGGCAAGAATTCACCCCGTTGAGATTTTCACGTTACATGACATTGAAGCTCCATGGACTGAATTTGGCTTTGATGATATTAATCATCAGAAAGAAACTCTTAAATAATCAAGAATCTGCTGAATCATCGCAGACGGGACTTGGACAGCAGACAGGCTTGGGTGGATTTGTGGACGATAACATTTAATGACAATAAATGTAAAGAATTACAGGTGGGAAAGTTTAATGGGAGGTCCGCCTTTTGAGAAGGACTCAGCACTATCAACTCCCAGAAGCCATGAAGAAGGCTAACAGAATGTCAGGTTATATAGCGCCTTGATGTGTGGAGTACAAGTCACAGGAGGTTCTGCTCAAGCTTTATAACACACTGGTGAGGCCTCATCTGGAGACATGTGTGCTGTTTTGGCCTATGTTAAGAGTGGTGACCAGCAGGGGTCAGTGCTGGGGCAGCTGCTGTTTTTAATGTATAGAAATGATTTAGACAGGAATATACAGGGTGGTCCAGATCTAATTATGCCGGATCCAGTCATCTGGATGACTTTGATTTATGTGGGGACGATTCCAGTTCGGCACAAAGACGGTTCTTCATGTTGTCAGTTTGCACTCTTCTCGATGGTCCGGGATTTTTTGGGTGATTTTCTATATGATAAACTTAATAAGTTATAGCGTAATGACAATTACATAATTAGATCTGGACCACCCTATAAGTAACAAACCGATTAAGTTTGCAGATGATACCAAGATAATATTGGAATCTGTTAAATCATCAGAGGTACTTGGACAGCAGACAGGCTTGGGCAGATTTATGGCAGATGGTATTTAATGTCAGTCAATGTACATAGGAAGTCAAAAATGTGAGGTTTGAATACACAACGGGAGGGATGAAAATCAAAAGTCCACTTCATGAGAAGGATTTAGGAGTCATGGTGGACTCCACAATATCAACTGCCAGACAGTGTTCAGAAGCAATGAAGAAGGCTAACAGAATGTCAGGTTATATAGCGCCTTGACGTGTGGAGTACAAATCACAGGAGGTTCTGCTCAAGCTTTATAACACACTGGTGAGGCCTCATCTTGAACACACTGGATAAATTTGCAGATGATTCCAACATAGATGGGTTGGTAGATAATCTTGAGTCCATTGAATCATCACAGAGGGACTTGGACAGCAAACAGGCTTGGGCAGATGAAATTTAATGTCAGTAAATGTAAAGAGTTACATGTAGGAAGTAAAAATGTGAGGACTGAAAATCGAAAATCCAACTTATGAGAAGGATAATAATATCACCTGCCAGACAGTGTTCAGAAGACATTAAGAAGATAACAGAATGTCAGGTTATATAGCGCCTTGATGTGTGGAGTACAAGTCACAGGAGGTTCTGCTCAAGCTTTATAACACACTGGTGAGGCCTCATCTGGAGTCCTGGGTGCAGTTTGGGTCTCCAGGCTATAAGAAGGACATAACAGCACAAGAGGTGGTCCAGAGAAGAGCAACTAGGCTGATTCAGGGCTACTATGAGGAAAGAATAAAAGAGCTGAGCCTTTACAGGAGATGAAGAGGAGACCTGACTGAAATGTTTAACATGATGAAGGAAATTAGTCCAGTGGATCGAGACGGTGACTTTAAAATGAGTTCATCAAGAACACGGGGACACAGCTGGAAACTTGTGAAGGGGAAATTTCACACAAACATTAGAAAGCTTTTTTTTAAACAAAGAACGATAGACACTTGGAATAAGCGGCCAAGTAGATTTGTGGCAGATAAAATTTAACGTCAGTAAACGTACAGTATGACATGTAGGAAGTAAAAATGTGAGGTTTGAATACACAAAGTTTACCTCATGAGAAGGATTTAGGAGTCATGGTGGACTCGACAATATCAACTGCCTGACGGTGTTCAGAAGCCACGAAGAAGGCTAACAGACCCCTTAACTTGCACACGTACCGGTCCCGGTACATAACGACGATTTTACGACGTCACAATCATATCACAGCCATGTGTGCATGCCCCTCTGTCATGCACCTCGACATGCTACACATCAAATGAAAATTCAGAGTCTCGTCTTACCGATGATATAAACCATTTTGACACACAACAACCACAGCACTGACACTAAATCCTTTTTTACAGAGAAGTAAATACTTTTAAGAGCTGACTTTTCCTACCTTTGACGGCTCTCTGCAAGTCAAACATCAATATTTCCGAGCAGTATTGGTCTCATTCTGTCCGTACGGCTCCAAGGAATATAATCCAGTAAAACGATTAGGTCCAAAACACACGATAGATCCTCAAAGGGACAAAAACTCCAGAAAACGTTTCTCAACTTGAGACTAGCTCCGACATTTTTTTTCATTTCTATTGGTCATATCAGATGTAATTTGTTTCTGTCGGTGATAACCATGCTAAAGCATGTTACACGGAAGTGTTAGCTTCTGATTGACACCTAAGTTGGCCAATTACGAGGGGTCTGGGGGGTGACTGGCGCCTCGTATAGCCAACGAGTGTCACAGACAGCTGAAGGATGACGTACAACTCCAAACCCTGGTAGAATCTACCAGTTTGATTGGACGCTGTGAGTGACACTCCAAACTTACAGCCAATGAGCAGCTGAGCACGCCGATATGTAACTTGCCATGCCAACTTGTAAACAAAACCGATCGGAGCTGCGCGAAGCTGGCATTTGTGCCAGTCTGCAGACTTGGTGCGTGGTTGTTTATTGTGATTTCACCAAGATTTTTCGCATTTTAAATATGGATAAATGTACAGATAAATGTAAATACACTCTCGATTAAATAATAGATGCATGTACGCGGCGTGACAGTGATCGATCGGACCAGGAGACGTCTAATGGCAGAGAGCGACATGTGACACGCCCTTGTGCTTTCTGCCTGCTAGTGATTGCTACAATCAGTGGCACGTGGAAAAACACTGAGCTGTATTGTAACAGTTTGTAACAAAATGTATATAGTTTGTGTGCGTTTTATTAAAAAAAATAAATAAATAAAATATATATTTTGTTTTGGCCCATAAGACTGGTTTTGACTATTTTTATATTGAAATGTGTATTTTTTATTGTTTTTAGTATGGAATATGAATTTCCATAACTAATAGAGTGACACTGTGTGTAGATATAGATTCCTTTAGGTGTAAGCTGTCAGTAGAGCCCTCATTGATATCTGTGGGTTGAAGCATTCAAAAGTTATTACACTTTTAACATACGGTCCAAAATGTGGATAATGGTCCCTGTAAAAAGCACCTGGGCATGCCCACATAAAAACTGGTGTACAAATGTCATTTTGACAGGTATTCTTTTCAAATTTGAAATGTGAGTAGTCAACAAGTTATTCTGTTGGTACATAGTGTGTTTCTGTCCCCACCTACCTACTGCAGCTTTATTTTCCTTTATTTTCATAAAAAAAATTAGTTTTTTCTGTGAGTTCTAATGTGCATAACTTTTGATCAGTCACACCCACAGTGATTCTGACTACTAAGGGTGAAACTAGAGAATGTTACCTTTACAAAGAGACCAAACGTGTTTATACTCCAGATAGTTCAATAACAGCAATGATTCTAATTTGGAGAGGTCGAATTACAGGCGATTTAGCAAAAATGACCCCGCTTGATAAGGGGTTTTTAACTTATATAGCGCCTTGATGTGTGGAGTTCAAGTCACAGAAGGTTCTGCTCAAGTCTTTATAACACACTGGTGAGGCCTCATCTGGAACAATCAGGTTAAGTTTCCAGATGACAAGATAGGTTGATTGGCAGATAACTGAATCTGATAAATCATCACAGAGGGACTTGGACAGCAGACAGGTTTGGGCAGATCTGTGGACGATGAAATTTAATGTCAGTAAATGTAAAGAATTACATGTAGAAACTAAAAATGTGAGGTTTGAATACACAATGGGTAGTCTAAAACTTGAAAGCCCACCTTATGAGAAGGATTCAAGATTCATAGTGTACTCCACACTATCGACTGTCTGACAGCGTTCAGAAGCCATGAAGAAGGCTAACAGACTGTCAGGTTATATAGCGCCTTGATGTGTGGAGCACAAGTCACAGGAGGTTCTGCTCAAGGCTTTATAACACACTGGCGAGGCCTCATCTGGAGTCCTGTGTGCGGTTTTAGTCTCCATAAAGACATAACAGCACTAGAGGTGGTCCAGAAAAGAGCGACTAGGCTGATTCAGGGCTACTATGAGGAAAGATTAAAAGAGCTGAGCGTTTACAGGAGATGAAGAGGAGACGTGACTGAAGTGTTTAAAATGATGAAGGAAACTAGTCGAGTGGATCAGACGGTGACTTTAAAATGAGTTCATCAAGAACACGGGGACACAGCTGGAAACTTGTGAAGGGGAAATTTCACACAAAGATTAGGAAGTTTTTCTTTAAACAAAGAATGATAGACACTTGGAATAAGCGACCAGGTAGTGTGGTACACAGCACATAGGTTTGGGCAGATTTGTGGTAGATGAAATTTAACATCAGTAAATGTAAAGTATGACACATAGGAAGTAAAAATGTGAGGTTTGAATATACAAAGTCCACCTCATGAGAAGGATTTAGGAGTCATGGTGGGCTCGACCTGATCGACTGCCAGACGGTGTTCAGAAGCCATTAAGAAGGCTAACAGAATGTCGGGTTATATAGCGCCTTGATGTGTGGAGTACAAGTCACAGGAGGTTATGCTCAAGCTTTATAACACACTGGTGAGGTCTCATCTGCAAGGCCATCTTAACATATGGGCATGCTGGGCAGTTGCCCGTGGGCCCCACAAGCATAGGGGCCCCATGCTAATCTATATATGTTGTGACTTGCTGAGTGGTTGTGTAGGTAGGGCGTCTATAATGCTGTTAAGACAGCCCTGACCATCTGGAGTACCTCATCTGGAAGTTTGCAGATGACAACAAGGTAGGTGGATTGGCAAATATTTGAATCTGCTAAATCATCACAAATGGGGACTTGGACAGCAGACAGGCTTGGGCAGATTTGTGGACGATGAAATTTAATGTCAGGAAATGTAAAGAATTACATGTAGAAACTAAAAATGTGAGGTTTGAATACACAATGGGTGGTCTAAAACTTGAAAGCCCACCTTATGAGAAGGATTCAAGATTCATAGTGGACTCAACACTATCAACTGCCAGACAGTGTTCAGAACCCATGAAGATGGCTCACAGAATGTCAGGTTATATAGCGCCTTGATGTGTGGAGTACAGGTCACAGGAGGTTCTGCTCAAGCTTTATAACACACTGGTGAGGCCTCATCTGGAGTCCTGGGTGTGATTTTGGTCTAAAAGGACATAGCAGCACTAGAAAAGGTCCAGAGGAGTGTGACTAGGCTGGTTCAGGGCTACAGGGGACGAGTTAGTGTTAGGGTTAGGGTTGAGGGAAGATTTAAAGAGCTGAGCCTTTACAGGAGATGAAGAGCAGGCCTGACTTGAAGTTTTTAAAATTAAGAAAGGAATTAGTGCAGTGGATCAAGATAATGACTTTAAAATGAGTTCATCAAGAACACGGGGACACTGTTGGAAACTTGTGAAGGGCAAATTTCACACAAATGTTAAGATATTTTTCTTCACACAGAGAACCCCAGACACTAAGTGACTAGGTAGTGTGGTGGTCATTAAGACTTTAGGAACTTTCAGACATCGACTTGATGTTATTTTAAAAGAATTCAGTGGACAAGACAGGTGAGCTTTACTGGGCTGAACGTCCTGTCCTCATCCACATTGTCCTAATGTTCTAAATGTCTACATGAACACACATCTCTCCAGGGTGATCTCAATGAATTACAAAGAAAGACCGCAAATGAAGCGATTTCAGAAACATTCAGCCCCTTCAAGTCAGTGTTTAGAAGATGACGGCCTTCGGTCTCTCTGGGCTCACAGGTTTCTCTCGGTCAGCTCTGCCCTTTTCCTCCTCGTTCCTCTTCTTTACAGAACGGCTCCAGCTCTACCGGGTGTCATGGAGGTCACGAGTGAACAGCGTTTGTCAAGTCCAGCCACAAATTTTCCATCTGGACTCCATCTTGAAGCTGTCCCCCTCTAGCTTTGGCTTTCTGCTTGGGCCAGTTGTCTTGGTGGTCTCAGTTTCTTGCACTCTTTCGATTTTTTTTCTCCATTCATTTTCACCTTCAAAAACTAGAAGACTGATTAACTACTTTTACTCCCATACCTAAGCAAAGAACCCAATCTGGGTCTCTCTGTGATGTTTTCCTACTCCGAGTCCCTTAGTAAGATGGCCACCCCATGACACTCATATTGTTTGTTTATTTTCCAGCCATTCCTGGATGTTTGGACTTGTTGCCTTGGTGGTCTTCTCTTAAAGTGCTGGTTTCTTGTAGACCTCATTTCATTTTCCCCTCACTGACCTTCCAGGCCCTGCTGCAGAGAACCCTGCTGCCACCTCCATGTGTCACAGTGGTGTGTTTTTGGTAAGATGGCGGTCAGTTTGATGGCCAACAAGCTCTGTAATATTCACGTCCCATTGTGGATCCTCCTCCCAGCTGACTTCCGGGTGGCTGAGACGTCCTTTGTGTTTTCTCTTTCCCCACCAGTGGAGCCCCCATGCACAGCTGTGGTCCACACAGTCTCTCCCACTGTAGCTTGTGACTCCTTCCGAGTTCTCGGGGGTCTCTCGTTTTCCTCCCATATGCCTCTCCTGCTCCAGCAGACTTACAGCTCCATGACTGATTAAATGGGATGTTCCATGACTTGGACATTTTCTCGTCTTCGTCCCCTGACGTGTGCTCTTCATCGAGACTTCGGTCAACTGACACTCCAGGCGGGTGACTTCCATTGAACTCAATGATGGGACTTCTCAATCCAGGGGGCTGCCCCAGCGATGATTTAGGGGTGTCATTTGTAAAGGGGGTGAATGCTTATGAGGTCAATGATATTGTGTTTAACATTTGTCATTAATTTTGGCCACTGTGCAGAGAGCTGTCTTCATTATTAAAGTATCTTTTTCTACTCAATACTCAAGCCAAACTACATCCATTGAGATCCCATGTTGTACGGCAAGAAAATGTGAGAACTTCCACAGGGGTGAAGACTTTTTTGATGTATTCCTCAGACCCCCTAATGTCCTTCTCTCCACCACACTACTTGCTAATGTATTCCATGTTTTTGTAGTTCTTTACATGAAGGTGGGTGGTCCTCACCGGGCCGGGACACCCTCAAGATGGAAGGACTGGAGTGGGGGACGAGTGTGCACAGGGCATTATCACCCCCGGATTGCTAGATGGCAGCCCTCTCCCCTGGGATGTAGCAGTGCCTTTGAATTCTCACAAGGCATCATGGGACATGTAGTTCTTTGAATCGGCCCTGTTGGGTTCCCTGGGTAAGTCTAGTTATTGGCGCCCATAAGCTGCACACGTGTGTGACAAAGCTGAGTCCTGCTGGAAGTTTGTCAAAGACAAGTAACAGAATACATTTGAAAATATTTGCCATACGTGCACCCTCAGCGTTCATCATGTGACCTTCTTCACTAACTGGGCCACTGCTTCTCCTGATTGCCGTCCTGTAAAGTCTGCTTCTCAGACCACCTCACTTTGGGGGTGCTCTGCTCTCATCCTGCCTGCTTTCTGACCACCACCAACAGTAGATGGACCACCATTACCTGTTGTGAACATATTTCTTTATTCTTCTGAAGACTTCCTGTGTTTGAAGTGACTCTCAACATTCCTGCTACACCTTTCCTCGTCATCCTCATGTACTGTATGTGTGTCAACCTCCTGCGCCCAGAGCTTCCGGCCTTGATGGCATCTGACTGAGTAACCACAGTGAAAATGGCCAACCAGAAAAAAGCCAAACTGACCAATCAGATGTGGCAGAGGGACCAGAAGCACAAAGATATCAGCATGTTATTATATAGATGGATTAAATATGAATACAGTGTTTCTCTCATTATGTTATTCTTTAGTAAGTTAATTAGATATAATATAGTATAGTATAGTATAACATAATATAGCATAGTAAAAGAGAATACAGTAGAGTAGAGTATAGCAAAGTATAGTATAGTATAGTATAGCAAAGCATGATATAGTATAGTATATCATAGCATAGGTATGATATAGTATAGTATAGAATAGTGTAGTATAGTATGATATAGTATGATATAGTATGATATAGTATATAGCATAGTATAGTGTAGTATGGTATAGTACAATACAGTATGGTATAGTATAGTATAATATGATATAGTATGGTACAGTATAGTTTGATATACAGTGCATCCGGAAAGTATTCACAGCGCATCACTTTCTCCACATTTTGTTATGTTACAGCCTTATTCCAAAATGGATTAAATTCATTTTTTTCCTCAGAATTCTACACACAACACCCCATAATGACAACATGAAAAAAGTTTCCTTGAGATTTTTGCAAATTTATTAAAAATAAAAAAATTGAGAAAGCACATGTACATACTTATTCACAGCCTTTGCCATGAAGCTCAAAATTGAGCTCAGGTCCATCCTGTGTCCCCTGATCATCCTTGAGATATTTCTGCAGCTTCATTGGAGTCCACCTGTGGTAAATTCAGTTGACTGGACATGATTTGGAAAGGCATACACCTGTCTATAGAAGGTCCCACAGTTGACAGTTCATGTCAGAGCACAAACCAAGCATGAAGTCAAAGGAATTGTCTGTAGATCTCCAAGACAGGATTGTCTCGAGGCACAAATCTGGGGAAGGTGACAGAAACATTTCTGCTGCTTTGAAGGTCCCAATGAGCACAGTGGCCTCTGTCATCCATAAGTGGAAGAAGTTCGAAACCACCAGGACTCTTCCTAGAGCTGGCCGGCCATCTAAACTGAGCGATCAGGGGAGAAGGGCCTTAAGTCAGGGAGGTCACCAAGAACCCGATGATCACTCTGTCAGAGCTCCAGAGGTCCTCTGTGGAGAGAGGAGAACATTCCAGAAGGACAACCATCTCTGCAGCAATCCACCAATCAGGCTTGTATGGTAGAGTGGCCAGATGGAAGCCACTCCTTAGTAAAAGGCACATGGCAGCCCGCCTGGAGTTTGCCAAAAGGCACCTGAAGGACTCTCAGACAATGAGAAACAAAATTCTCTGGTCTGATGAGACAAAGATTGAACTCTTTGGTGTGAATGTCAGGCATCACGTTTGGAGGAAACCAGGCACCGCTCATCACCAGGCCAATACCATCCCTATAGTGAAGCATGGTGGTGGCAGCATCATGCTGTGGGGGGCAGGAACTGGGAGACTAGTCAGGATAAAGGGAAAGATGACTGCAGCAACGTACAGAGACATCCTGGATGAAAACCTGCTCCAGAGCGCTCTTGACTTCAGACTGGGGCAATGGTTCATCTTTCAGCAGGACAACGACCCTAAGCACACAGTCAAGATATCAAAGGAGTGGCTTCAGGACAACTCTGTGAATGTCCTTGAGTGGCCCAGCCAGAGCCCAGACTTGAACATCTCTGGAGAGATCTTAAAATGCCTGTGCACCGACGCTTCTCATCCAACCTGATGGAGCTTGAGAGGTGCTGCAAAGAGGAATGGGCGAAACTGGCCAAGGATAGGTGTGCCAAGCTTGTGGCATCATCTTCAAAAAGACTTGAGGCTGGAATTGCTGCCAAAGGGGCATCGACAAAGTATTGAGCAAAGGCTGTGAATACGTATGGACATGGGATTTCTCAGTTTTTTTATCTATACTAATAAAAGGCAAAGCCCTCACTCACTCACTCACTCACTCACTCATCACTAATTCTCCAACTTCCCGTGTAGGTAGAAGGCTGAAATTTGGCAGGCTCATTCCTTACAGCTTACTTACAAAAGTTAAGCAGGTTTCATTTCGAAATTCTACACGGTCATAACGGTTGACAACGTTCGCCATGTTGAACTTTCTTATTTATGACCCCATCTTCATGAAATTTGGTAGGTGGCTTCCCTGCGCTAACCAAAACTGATGTACGTACTTTTTTCAGTGGTATGATGCCACTCTCAGTCGCCATATTGAATTTTCCAACGTCACTAATTCTCCAACTTCCCATGTAGGTAGAAGGCTGAAATTTGGTACTTATTTTGGTGGTATGATGCCACTGTCGGCCGCCATATTGAACTTTTCAACAGTCTTTGTTACTTATGGGCTCATCTTCAAGAAATTTGGTACGCGGGTTCCCAACACTAACTGAATCCTACTTATGTACATATACTGTATACGTCCATAGCCTGCAGCTCGGTCACCGTGTGAGGCGGCGTTGGGTCCCCCTCCCAAGTTGTTGACTGCCTCCCTATACAAGGCCGTCCCTTCCTTGCTTCGCCATGGGATTCTCGTCTCCCTGCTGGTAACTGAAGCCTTTTTATTTAATCCACGGCTTCTCCGCTGTTTTATTGTTCGTTTATTATGATTATAATTATTGTGTAGGTATTTTAGACTTACTTTACATTGTTCAGGTACTCATTTCCTTTATCATTCCAACTGTACCCCCATTAACATGTCTATCGAGCTGATCACCATCGATCAAAGAACTGTCACTTACCGAGTGGTTTCCATGCCCGCAGATGGCACCTGCCTTTTCCATTCTCTGTGTTACATATTGCACGGCCATATCAGGTTCACTCTTGATATCCATTGTGTCTTATGTATTGAATGACTGGCACAGGTTCAAGGTGTGGACTGATGACGGTACAGGAGATAATTAGACTACACAGGAGCACTAGAAGAGTGAAATGCTTAAGCCCTTCACATATGGATCTGGATGTGAGTTGATGGCTGCCGCTGAATTGTTCGGTTATCGATTTCAAGTGTACCGAAATGGCCAAATATTTTACACTGTGGTGGATTGCCGGCATTTTACTCCGGCCCTCACCCCCAGGCCGCCGGGAGGAGCTCCCCCGAGAGCATATACGGGCCCCGAATTCCAGCAGGGCCTCATGGACTATGTAGTTTTTATACACAGCCCTGCTGGATACCTTGGGGGCCACTGGGAGTCGCTCTCAGGAGGCCAATGGACTCATTTGGGCACCATGACCCGGAAGTTCGTCACAGGAAGAGCGACGGGCTTCCGGGGTGAAGAAAAGTACTGTTTACTCTGACCCGGAAGGAATAAGGACTTGTGGAACTGTTGGGCAGAAACACTTCCGGGTCAGGAGGAATAAAAGGACTCTGGGAACTCCCAGACGGCGAGCTGAGTTGGGTGGTAGGAGGGCAACGCGTCTGGGAGTGGAGAATTGTGATTATTATTGGTTTATTATTGTTATTGTGATTTATGAATATAGTGGAGTGGAGAGTGCTTGGTGCACATTATTATAATAAATATCCGTCCGATGCGGGAGATGGACGTCTGAAGTGGAGCTCCGCTAGCAGTGGTGCTATTTTTCATATTATTTGCTCATTATTCTGAGATATCCTGTATTTATTCGACCCGAGAGGGACCGCTACAGTATATGTAAACACATATAAACATGGCCAACAAGAAGGAAAGAACGAAAGAATCAAGACTAAAGCTACATCCAAGCTGCGATCAGCAAGCCCTAGTTCGAGATACGGCCTGTCAGAGACAGACCTGGATCAGATGGGCGAAAGTACAGACTCCTCGGGACCACGGTCCGCTACATCGTCGCCGGCTGAGAGCGATAAGGGGAGCGAAGGTGCGATCGTGAGTGCAGATGTGGATAGCTCGCCGATTGGAGAGGATTACCTGAAACTGGAAAAGGCGGGAGGTCCGCGGCTTCAGTTACGCAATTACGCGGGACTGGAGCAGCGGGGACACCGGCTTCAGCAGAGTCTGCTGCTTCATCTACGGCACAAGAAGGCACATTTGAGCTATCTGAACTGAAAGTGTTGCTCGCTGAGCTCACGCAAGATATAAAGGAAAGCGAGAAGGCTAATGAGAAAGCAACGGCAAAGGCACTTGAGAGACTGAAACAGGAATTAAAACAGGAGATGAAACAGGCCAATGAATGTCTGCGACAGGAAATCCAACAGGCAAATGAAAGGCTGCGACAGGAATTCCAACAGGCAAATGAAAGGCTGCGTCAAGAGGTCCAACTTGAACTTCGACAGGTGCTGGGCAAAATTGAAGAGCGCATTGAGAAAAACTCGGCTAAACTGAGCACGCTTGCTGATCAATTGGAGCATCTTAGTGAGACATTCACGAATCGGATCGAAATAGCGAACATCTAGCTTCCAGTGCCGAGGAAAGAGCAGTAAATGCCAGTTCGAATGTAAAAAACTCGGAGAAAAACTTGGAGACAGACTGGCTGCTTTAGAAGATGGCAGTAGAAGGTATAATGTCAGAATTGAAGGCCTGCCGGAGAATCGAGAAAGTTTAAACCCTGTGAAATTCGCAACTGAACTTTTTTCTAAAATAATCGGGGGCGACTTTAAAGCAGAATCTGAGATAGCAGCGGCTTACCGCGTCGCGGATCAAACACCGTCAGACCCGACCAAGATCTTTTATAGTTCGTTTTGAACGATTATCATTTAAGTTAGAGGTGATGGAACTCCTCAGAAAAAGGAAAATATTATATATGAAATTGCCACATTCGCGTCTTCCCTGACTTCTCTCCAGCAACAGCTATTAAACGCGCAGCCTTCTATAATATTAAACAGCTGCTACGGCAAGCCAATGTCAAATACGGCCTCCTGTATCCGGCAAAACTGAAAGTGGAATGGCAGGGTCATTTCTATGTTTTCGCTAGCAAGGAGGAGGCAGAAAATGAGTTAAGAAAGCTGATCCGGGACTATTCTGATACATAATTGTGAGTCATGGCGGTAAATGATAAAGCTAGGATTAATAATCTACTGTCTGATCTATTTGTTTTAAAATACGGGTTTTTTATCAGCATATATTCTCATATTCTTATTATTACTTACTTATTATTATTACTTACTTATTACTTATTATTACTTAGTATTACTAGGGCTAAATGTTTATGTTTTATTGTGCTTAATTACGTTTTCCTCCTCTTTTTTCTTTTCTAATTATTTCATGTGTACCCTAAATGAGACTGTTCAATATCATACCCTTGGTTTACTGTTATTGCTATTACTGCATTAAGACTTGTTATGCTTGTTTTGGACACATCTTTAACACCATCACCTGGGTTTATTATCTGGGGATATCATCTTAATGCACTAAAATTGATGAAGATTATATGTATGTGTATGTGTATGTATGTATGTATATATGTATGTATATATATATATATATATATATATATATATATATATATATATATATATATATATATATATTAAGTGCAAAATTCTTTTCTTTTTTCTTTTTCCTCTTTTAAAGACTATATTGGTAACAGATATCTCTATCTTTTAACCTTAAAGCGCCACTGCATGGGGGCTTGATGTGCTTTGGACGTGCTCTGTCTCTGGGTATGTCAGAGGACTGGGACTGCATGAAGTGGGTTTTAGCCTCACCTGGGGAGGCAAAAAGGGAGGGTGGGGGTTAAGGGGAAGAGAAAGAGAGCAGGCTTGATCTATATCTAATCTATCATCTCAATCTTTATAATTATAACTATCAACGTAATAATAAGCTGCATGGCAACAACTCTTGGGGAATAGGAAATTAAGACCTAAACTATTTCACTTCCAGTTAAGACTATAAATGACATCAAAAACTCAGAATCAGTGTCTCCATGATGGGACAGTTAACTTCGTAAGCTGGAATGTTAAAGGCCTGAATCACGAATTAAAGAGAAAGAAAGTACTTTCTCACCTAACAGGTCTAAATGCTAAAATAGTATTTTTACAGGAAACCCACTTACTAAGTAAGGATCAGTTCCGCTGCAAAAGACTGGACTGGCCAAATGTTCCATTCTAGTTTTACAAAGAAAACTAGAGGGGTGGGAATTCTCATACATAGAACAGTACCATTTGTAGCATCAGATGTAGTATTGGATCCTGAAGGGAGATATGTGATGGTCATGGGAGACTTATCTAACTGTAAAATGATTTTGATAAATGTTTATGCACCTAATGTTGATGATAAGGAATTTATACAAAATTTATTTGCATCCATTCCCAATCTGAACACTCATAAACTTATAATGGCTGGGGACTTTAATTGTGTTCTAAATCCACTTTTAGATAAGACTTCCTCCACAGGGGAACGCAACTAACACCGCAAAGATAATTACAAAGTTTATAACTGATCACAACTTATCAGATCCCTGGAGTTTTTAAACCCAAATTCAAGAACATATTCTTTCTACTCACCAGTACATCATTGCTACTCAAGGATTGATTACTTCTTTATAGATAATAACTTCTTGCCTAAGATTAAATCTTGTAAATACGATGCTATTGTTATTTCAGACCATGCTCCGATGATCTTGGAGCTGAAATTACTAAGCCCCATACACTCACCCCGCAGATGGAACCTCAATCCGCTTCTATTAGCTGACGAGAATTGTACTGAATTTATATCCAAACAAATTGAATTCTTTCTAGAGACAAATACATCCCCTGAGATCTCTGCAGGAATACTCTGGGAAACTCTTAAGGCCTTCTTAAGAGGACAGATTATCTCATATCTTTCCCACAGAAATAAATCCGAAGAAAGTAGCAGAGATAAAAAGTAAATTACTAAAATAGATGAAGAACATGCCAGACTACCAAGCGAGACTCTACATAAGAGGAGGCAGGCTCTACATTCAGAATTAAACCTCTTGACAACTAAAGAAACCGAACAACTAATTTACAAATCCAGACATCATTATTATGAACATGGAGAGAAAGCTAATAAGCTTTTAGCAACAAATTCACAAGCAAGATGTATGCAACGCAATCTCGTAATTACTAACACGAATGGAGATAAAATCATCGAACACAAAAATATAATGTACACTTTTAGAGACTACTATAAATCCCTATATACTACTGAGTTTAAAGAAGACAATATACAATCTAATGCATTTCTGGATAAATTACAGATACCACAAATTGACGCTTTTAGTGTGGAGGAGCTCGATAAACCTCTGTCATTATCAGAATTACTGGATGCTATAAAGTCACTCCAAGGTGGAAAAGCAGCAGGCCCTGACGGCTACCCTGCAGAGTTTTACAAGAAATTCTCCGCTCAGCTAGCTCCCTCCTATTAGCAACATTTACAGAAGCCAGAGATAACCAATCTCTTCCACAAACCTTTCGCCAAGCACTAATCACTGTCTTTCCAAAACAAAATAAGGACTTATTACAATGTGCATCATACAGACCAATTTCACTTCTGAATAACGACGTTAAAATACTCTCTAAAATCATAGCTAGAAGGATGGAGAAAGTGCTCCCTCAGTAATATCACAAGACCAAACTGGATTTATTAGGGGCCGACACTTATCTTCAAATCTTCGACGCCTGTTTAATGTAATATACTCACCAACTAAATCAAACACCCCAGAAATATTATTATCATTGGATGCAGAAAAAGCATTCGACATGATTGAATGGAAATACCTTTTACTATTTTGGAGAAGTTTGGGTTTGGCCCAACATTTGTGCATGGATTAAATTACTGTATACTAACCCAGAAGCTTCAGTTTGCATCAATAACATTTGCTCAGACTACTTTAAACTAGAACGTGGCACAAGACAAGGATGCCCTTTGTCACCACTGCTGTTTGCAATTGCCATTGAACCACTGGCAATACATTGTCGAAATACTGATCAGATAAAGGGGATTAGCAGAGAAGGACTGGAACAGAAAATCTCATTATATGCAGATGACATGGTACTGTATATATCGGACCCAGAAAATTCTGTGCCTGCAGTCTTAGCAGCACTCACAGAATTTCAAAAGCTCTCTGGTCTCAGAATTAATCTGAATAAAAGTGTACTCTTTCCGTGAATTCGCAAGCATATAATATTAGATTAGACACCCTTCCTTTTATCATTGCAGAACAGTTTAAATACCTCGGGTAAACATCACAAGTAAACATAAAGCTCTTTATCAACAAAATTTCGTGTCTGCATGGAAAAAATTAAACAAGACTTGCATAGATGGTCAACCCTTCATCTCACACTAGCTGGAAGAATTAACACTGTTAAGATGAATATTCTTCCTAAGCTCCTTTTTATTTCAAAACATACCAATATACATTAATAAATCGTTCTTTAAGCAATTAGATTCAACAATAACCTCATTTATTTGGAATTCTAAACATCCACGCATCAAAAGAGCGACCCTACAAAGACAAAAGGCAGAAGGTGGCATGGCTCTACCTAACTTCCAGTTTTATTACTGGGCAAATATACAGTCGATAAGAACCTGGACACAAATAGAAGAACATACACAGGCATGGACCGCAATAGAAGTAAAATCCTGCAGTACTTCTTTGTATTCCTTGCTTTGTGCTCCAATAAACACACGTTATCGGCAATACACTAATAACCCAATTGTGCTCCACTCACTTAGAATCTGGAACCAATGTAGAAAGCATTTTAAGACGGAGAAGCTTCTTTCTGTGGCACCCTGCAAAAGAACCACCTCTTTCAACCCTCACAAACATATGCAGTTTTAATATCTGGAAAAATTTGGAATTAACTTGCTTAGAGATCTTTATATAGACAACGCCTTTGCATCCTATGAACAATTACATTCCAAATTTAACATTCCAGCTACAAATTTCTTTCACTATCTTCAAATCAGGAACTTTGTTAAACAGAACCTTCCAGATTTTCCTCATCTTGCACCCTCATCCACGCTGGAAAAATTATTGCTCAATTTCAAGGAGTTAGACTCCATCTCTACAATATATAAAATCCTTTTACAATCCCTTCCTTTCAAAGATCCAAGAGGACACTGGGAAAATGACCTCTCAATTAATATATCAGAAAAGGAGTGGAAAGTAGCAATGCAGAGAATTCACTCAAGCTCCATATGCGCAAAGCATACAATTATACAACTCAAAATTATATATCGAGCACATCTGTCTCGACTAAAACTCTCCAAAATGTTTCCAGGGCATGATCCAACCTGCGAACGTTGCAACCAAGCCCCAGCCTCACTGGGTCACATGTTCTGGGCCTGCACCAAATTAACATTATTCTGGACAAAAATTTTAATTACCTCTCAGACAGTCTTGGACTCACAATCCCTCCTAACCCATTAACAGCTGTGTTTGGGGTTCTTCCAGAGGGTCTTAAAGTGGAGAAAGACAAACAAATTGTGATTGCATTCACTACACTGTTGGCACGCAGACTTATTCTGATAAACTGGAAGAACCCAAACTCTCCTCTTTTAAGTCAGTGGGAAACTGATGTGTTATATTATTTAAAATTGGAAAAAATCAAATACTCAGTTAGAGGATCTGTGCAGACTTTTTCAAAACATGGCAGGATCTAATCAGTAATATTTTGAAATGAGTTTATAAAGCACAGAGAATTTGTTGATTTAGGTATTTTTTACAAGCCTTAAATTTTACACCATTTGGCTTGCTCTCTCTCAAGGGTGGGGATCGATCTGTTCTTAGCATAATTCTTTTTTTTGTAAAAACTTGATTGCTATGTATTGATTGTAATAAAATTAATAAATAAAAAAAATAAATAAATAAATATAAGTATTGTGGCAATTTTACCAGGTGTTTGGCGTGGTACCTGAGAGTTCAAGGGAGAACTACTGCCCCTACTGCGACAACACCTTTCGACAACTGCCAATGCCTCTTAAACATCTTAGACTCACAGGTGACGATTTCAGTAGTGGACACTATGATGTTTATGAATGTTTAAACTCTCAAAAGCTGGATGTGAAGTTATCGATGAAACCGGTTGTGTGCTTACAACGCTTGACAGATGGTGAATGTCACTTCAACACAACAAGTCCTACAAATACTGTCGTCATTGAAACAAACCATGAAACTCAAACCGATTATGACAGCAGCAATCCAAGCTGTGAGATTTGACACAAGATTACTGTTCACATGGCCGACTGTAATGCTACATGCTCAAGAGTAAGCTCAGCGCACAGCTTGGTCAGATTACAACCGGAGGGCCGAACTCACAACGTGGTATACAAAGAGATCCTTAACAAATAATTATTGGCATATTTTCCCTCAGTTTAAAAAGGTTTACTTTTCTTCTTAATAAAAATTTTAGGGCAGTACTTTGCCACTGCAAAGCGC
>NC_053155.1:315039148-315162287 GCF_016835505.1 Polypterus senegalus | reverse complement strand
TTGACAGAAGCTTTTTAAATAAATAAATCATAAATAAGTGGATAAATCTGTCGTTACAGAATGCACAGGATGCTTTCAATAAATGCACACAGATCTGTCAGAGTCCTTTTTCACTGTGGCATCCCGAGTCTCCTTCACAGCCGTGACAATAACACTTGTAACAAAATGGCTTCCTTTCTGGCCACTTGTCTGCAGGGGGGGTGGATAGAATAGTCACATTCAAGAAACTCTTTTGTGGTTTATATTTGTAGTGAGAAGTCAAGCAAAAATATATTTATTTCTAGTAATACTAGGGTGTTGTACCGTGTTAGTCAGTTATGGATGTAGTGAGAAGTCAAACAAGACGACACCTTTTATTGGCTAACTAAAAATATTACAATATGCAAGCTTTCGAGGCAACTCAGGCACCTTCTTCAGATGAGATGTAATAGTAAATAATAGAAATAAAATGTGTTGCATTTGTCATTCCAGCAGACGGTGCAGCACATCACTAATATTTCTAGTAATAAAACGCATTACATTTGTCATTCCAACAGATGGCTCATCACATATACTTCTAGTAATATTAGGGTGTTGTGCCGTGTTAGCCAGTTATGGATGTAGTGGGAAGTCAAACAAAATGACGCCATTTATTGGGTAACAAAAAAGATTAGAAGATACAAGCTTTCAAGGCAACTCAGACCCCTTGTTCAGACAAGATGTGATATGGTTTATATATAATATGCTATCCATTTGTCTGTCCAGGATTTTAAATCACCAGTACCTCGCAAACCATTTGACCAACTGACCTGAACTTTGGTACTCATATACTACGTGACATCTACCGTACGCTTACAGGGTGATGATTGACCTCCAAAGTTATTCCTCTTTTAATTTTAATTTTATTTTATTGTAGAATCAACTCTCGGCAGCGGGCAGCAGGGCGGCCATGTATTGCACACGTACGGGGGCCATTCTCTCTGTCTCTACATATCTTAAATCATTCTTGAGGCAGATTGAAGACTTAAGTGCCAACTTAAGTGAAAAAAAAGGAAAACGTACTAAATACAATGACTTCATCAGTTTTAATGTGAAAAGATGTTGACGAAAGAAGAGAAGAAATGAGCCGCTCAGGAAGGAACAAGCGCATCAACCTCTGAGGAGACGAATGCTAAACGTACAGAGAAGGAGGAGGAAAACTTTAAGTCAAGTGTATTCGTACGGTGCACCGTTACTGGTGGTTTGTATTTGAAATTAATCGAGACCACTCGGCGAAGATCTGTTTTATCTTATATTGTAAGGAATTTTTCTGTTGACCAGTGTCAAAAAAATAAATGAAATAAAAACAAATGAACTCCACTGTCAATTCAATGTTGTACTGCATAAGGATAAAAAGCAAAAACTTCTAAGCAGACTCCTGTCAATCATGGAGAATCCACTGCATCCACTGAACAGGATCATCTCCAGACAGAGGAGCAGCTTCACGACAGACAGACTGAGGAGACCCCACACTATGCGACTCGGGGGGTAAACGTTAACATTATACAAAGTTATTGTCTGTTATACCTGCATTGTTATCACTTTTTAATTTAAATATTATTCTTTAGCAGTATGCTGCTGCTGGAGTATGGGAATTTCCTCTTGGGATTAATAAAGTATCTATCTATCTATCTATCTATCTATCTATCTATCTATCTATCTATCTATCTATCTATCTATCTATCTATCTATCTATCTATCTATCTATATATAGTGCCTTTCACATCTATCTATCTATCTATCTATCTATCTATCTATCTATCTATCTATCTATCTATCTATCTATCTATCTATCTATCTATCTATCTATATATATATCTATCTATCTATCTATCTATCTATTAATCAGCCTTGACTCTCTAAAAAGACCCTAGTAGGGAAACAATGTAAGAAACCTTGGGAAAGGCAGTTCAAAGAGAGACCCCTTTCCAGGTAGGTTGGATGTGTAGTGAGTGTCAAAGAGAAGGGGGGTCAATACAATGGAACACAATACACAGAACAGAACACAAGTCATCCTCCATACAATATAATAGTGCAATAAAAATATTACAAGTACAGCACAGAATTCAATAGGAGATGATATCACGTAGGATGATTTGGATTTGTTCAGAATCCTGGAGACCATCAAGCTGCCTCCCCCTATTGGTCATTCCTCAGCTGAGACAGCCAATCCAATGAAAGGACCCCAATACCTGATTATACCTGCAATCCTCAATCAGGGATGACTTTACCTTAGGCAGGCAGAACAACTTGGCAGGTGGGCCGTGGCACCAAGTGCCACGTTTGAGAACCGAGAAGAGAAACAGAACAGGTGAGGGTTAGTAACAAATTAAAACAATCATATGACTTATGTTTTAGTGCTAATGACTGACAACAGAGATGCAGTCTGTACAGTTAATCAGCAGCTCTAGTCAGGGTGTGCTAAACTGAAGTTGTGAGGATTTGAAAGCTGAGACCGAAGGGGCATCTCTTATAGTAGCAGGCAGACCACTCCAGAGTTTAGGGGGCCCCCTGTAACTAAAAGCTCGACCTCCCACTGGTATTTTATTAATCTTTGGAATCAGAAGCAGACCAGCATCTTGAGATCTTAATGTGCGCTGTAGTTTGCAAGTCATGATAAATCCAGATAAGTAAGCCGGACCTCAGCCATTTAATGCTTTATATTGTTAAAAGGAGGATTTTGAGTGTAAGTATTGAAGAACTGGAGTTATGCATTCGTATTTTCTTGTAGGTTTTTCCCTGCAGGTTGGATGGTCAACATGAAGGGCTGGATGCAGATTAATGTCATAAAATCAAGTCGGAGCAATTGCAGGTTAAGGGCCTTGTCTCAAGGGCCCAACAGAGTAGAGTCTCTTTATGCCATTTACAGGATTCAAACTGGCAACCTTCCGATACACCGTGCAGACACCTAGCCTCAGAGCCACCACTCCACCCAAGGACAGACACTCAAAAAAATATATATATATATATATATATATATACACAATTCCCACTATCCCAAAGACACCAGTGAAAGACGCTATATATATATATATATATATTGTCACGCACGAGCGCATGGGAGGCAGCTAAAGGGCGCGAGTGAAGGCAGTTCTGAGGCATGTCGGGATGTGGCAGAGTACTCTAACTCTCTTTCTCACTTCCCTGTAGACCAAACCCGGGAGGCTCCACCTGGCTCTCGTGACATCACTTCTGGGACCAAACCAACGGAAACAGACCTTACCAGCTCCGGCCCCGCTGATGTCACATCCGGGCCTGATCCAATGAATAATGAACATGTGCCCGATCCTTATGACCTCACTTCCTTTCTTCCCCTTTAAAAGCCTGCCCTTTTCCCTTCTCCCGCAGTCTGGTTTTAGACTCCGTTGTATGCACTTCAGTGCCAGTGCTTTGACTTTTGCAGCCAGGATACCAAATTATATGGGTGGCTGCCCCAAACCTTTATCTGTCTTTGTCTCGTTTTATTACAATATATATATATATATATATATATATATATATATATATATACAGGTATATATATATATGTATATATATATATATACATATATATATATATATATATATATATATATATATATATATATATACAGGTATAAATATATATATTATTATATATATATATATATATATATGTATACTGTATATATACCTGTATATGTATATTTATCTTATTTACAACAAGCACATGATGATACAGTAATCTATACTAATAAAAGACAAAGCCCTCACTGACTCACTGACTCACTCACTCGTCACTAATTCTCCAACTTCCCGTGTAGGTAGAAGGCTGAAATTTGGCAGACTCATTCCTTACAGCTTACTTATAAAAGTTGGGCAGGTTTCATTTTGAAATTCTACGTGTAACGGTCATAACTGGAACCTACTTACATACATATATACGGCCATAGCCTGCAGCTCGGTCGCCATGTGAGGCGGAGTTGCGACCCCCAACGCCACGCCTCCCACCTAATTGAGTGCCTGCCCATATAAGGCCGTCCGTCAGCAGCAATCCAAGCTGTGAGAAAACAGTAAAAAGGAGGCGTGTCAGACGTTGTGGTACTCGTCACTCTGCCGCTAAATACTCGCAGAAAAATCCACAAGTTCATAGACACGCTGCCGCTAAATATTCACAGGCAAATCCATAAGTTAATACCGGGAATGCCTGTTAAACATCTTAGATTCATGAGTAGCGATTTGGGTGGTGAGATGTCTATCAAGGTGATCACCATCGATCAAAGAACTGTCAAAGAACCGAGTGGTTTCCATTCTCTGTGTTACATATTGCACGGCCATATCAGGCTCACTCTTGATATCCATTGTGTCTTATGTATTGAATGACTGGACAGGTTCAAGGTGTGGACTGATGACGGTACAGGAGATAATTAGACTACACAGGAGCACTAGAAGAGTGAAATGCTTAAGACCTTCACCTATGGATCTGCATGTGAGTTGATGGCTGCCGCTGAATTGTTCGGTTGTCGCTTTCAAGTGTACTGAAATGGCCAAATATTTTACACCTTTCGACAACCGCCAATGCCTCTTAAACATCTTAGATTGACAGGTGACGATTTGAGTAGTGGACACTTTGATGTTTATGAATGTTTAAACTCTCAAAAGCTGGATGTGAAGTTATCGATGAAACCGGTTGTGTGCTTACAACGCTTGACAGATGCTGAATGTCACTTCAACACAACAAGTCCTACAAATACTGTCATAATTGAAGCAAACCATGAAACTCAAATCGATTATGACAGCAGCAATCCAAGCTGTGAGAAAACAGTAAAAAGGAGGTGCGTCAGACGTTGTGGAACATTTTCTGATGCAGCTACTGTAGACAGAAACAACTTTGTGGCTCTGCCGCCAAATACTCACAGAAAAGTCCACAAGTTCATAGACACGCTGTCACTAAATATTCGCAGGCAAATCCACAACTTAATACCGGGAATGCCTGTTAAACATCTTAGATTCACGAGTAGCGATTTGGTTGGTGAACACTTCGATGAATGAAACCTGTTATCTTGGTTGACAAACACAGAATGTAAGTTGAACACAACACGTCCTACAAATACGAACCTGATTGAAAGAAATAATGAGAATCAAATCCTTGGTGACAGCAACACTCATAACAGTCAAAAAACAATTACATTGACAATCATGTTACGTTATTTTCAAAATGTTTCCTTTTCTTTTTCATAACTTCTTTAACACACGACTTCTCCGCTGCGAAGCGCGGCTATTTTGCTAGTCAATAACAATACAAAGCCCCCCCTCCCCTGCCCCTAAACAATAAATGAATCAACACAGAACATGAAACACAGCACACAGATCAAAAACAAAGTGCAATTTTAATGGACTGAGTTCAAAGTTCTTAAAGGCCTGAACTATCTGAAATCCTGGTTGATTTGACAGTTTTGTTCCTTCCCGAAATAATTCCAAAACGATCTCACAGTGTGAGACCTCGCCACTGGTTGAATGAAATCCAAACCCGGGGTTTCTCCGCACTGGTTGACGTACTGATGATCCGGAAAGTGAAAAAAGCAAACGGTAAAATTGCACAATGAATGTTAGTAATGATTTGCAAAATGAATGTGAAAATGGCTCCTCTCTCCTTTCGATCTTCTCCCTCCTTTCTCATCTTTGCTCTTCCTGCCTTTTCTTGCCTTCCCTCCTCTTGTTTAAATAAAAATATCCCGAATGCAATTTTTGTGGTAACAGGAAATGCCAGTATAGGGGTCTCTGCCTCCCTACATCATCCTTCCCCGTTTGTTTCCTGGAGACAACATTTTCATAAACACAGACAACGGGGTGAACTGGACGATGTAAAAAAGACACGGCTCAGCACAAAACACGTATTAAACATCTACCGTTGTGTAGCCCCGCCCCACTACAGATTATATATTAAATATGAAAAGCAGGCCAAAACACTTCATACTGTCACACTCGAGCACTTAAGGTGGGAGCCAACAAGCCCTAAGGTGGGTGATTATTGCGAGATTAAAGGTTCATTCTGAGTATTAACGCCTCTCTCTCTCTCACCAGACCTAAAGAAGAAAAGCATCGATCCCATTCACTGACCTCCACCATTTCCTGGTTCTCAAAATGGCCGTCCAACTTCATTTCCACTTCCGACTCCAGAAGATGATGTCACTTTCCACTTCCTCTTTGATGATGTCACTTCCTGCTCCTTTTGATGACATCACTTTCTGGTCCCACCATGATGGAGTCACTTCCAGTCCCATTCTGATAAGGTCAATTCCAGTTCCTTTTCATGACATCACTTCTGGTTCCTCCACGATGACAGCAGTTCTTTTTTTACAATTTTGGTGTCATTTCCAGCCACATTTCCTTACGGTCACCATTTTGTATATAAACTGCTCAAAAAAATTAAAGGACCACTTTGAAAACACATCAGATCTCAATGGGAAAAAGAAATCCTCCTGGATATCTATACTGATATAGACTGGGTAATGTGTTAGGAACGAAAGGATGCCACATCGTTTGATGGAAATGAAAATGATCAACCTACAGAGCCCTGAATTCAAAGACGCCCCAAAAATCAGAGTGTAAAAATGATGTGGCAGGCTAGTCCATTTTGCCCAAATTGAATTGCAGCAACTCCAAATTGTACGCAGCACTTTGTATGGCCCCTGTGTTCTTGTATACATGCCTGACAACATCGGTGCATGCTTCTAATGAGATGACAGATGGTGTTGTGGGGGATCTCCTCCCAGATCTGGACCAGGGCATCACTGAGCTCCTGGACAGTCTGAGGTGCAACCTGGTGGCATTGGATGGACCAAAACATAATGTCCCAGAGGTGTTCTATTGGATTTAGGTCAGGAAAGTGTGGTGGCCAGTCAATGGTATCAATTCCTTCATCCTCCAGGAACTGCCTGCATACTCTCACCACATGAGGCCAGGAATTGTCGTGCACCAGGAGCCACTGTACCAGCATAGGGTCTGACAATGGGTCCAAGGATTTCATCCTGATACCTAATGGCAGCCAAGGTGCCTTTGTCAAGCCTGTAGCGGTCTGTGTGACCCTCCATGGATATGCCTCACCACACAATCATTAACCCACCACCAAACTGCTCATGCTGAATGATGTTACAGGCAGCATAATGTTCTCCATGGCTTCTCCAGACCCTTTCACTTCTGTCATGTGCTCAGGGTGAACCTGCTCTCATCTGTAAAAAAGCACAGGGCACCAGTGGTGCCTCTGCCAATTCTGGTATTCTATGGCGAATGCCAATCGAGCTGCATGCTGCTGGGCAGTGAGCTCAGGGCCCATTAGAGGACATGGGGCCCTTGGGTCACCCTCATGAAGTCTTTCTGGTTGTTTGGTCAGAGACATTCACACCAGTGGCCTGCTGGAGGTCATTTTGTAGGGCTCTGGCAGTGCTCATCCTGTTCCTCCTTGCCCAAAGGAGCAGATACTGGTCCTGCTGATGGGTTATGGACCTTCTATGGCCCTCTCCAGCTCTCCTAGAGTAACTGCTTGTCTCCTAGAATCTCCTCCATGCCCTTGAGACTGTGCAGGGAGACACAGCAAACCTTCTGGCAATGACACGTATTGATGTGCCATCCTGGAGAAGTTGGACTACCTGTGCAACCTCTGTAGGGTCCAGGTATCGCCTCATGCTACCAGTAGTGACACTGACTGTAGCCAAATGCAAAACTAGTGAAGAAACAGTCAGAAAAGATGAGGAGGGAAAAATGTCAGTGGCCTCCACCTGTTAAACCATTCCTGTTTTGGGGGTCATCTCATTGTTGCCCCTCTAGTGCATCTGTTGTTAATTTCATTAACACCACAGCAGCTGAAACTGATTAACAACCCCCTGTGCTACTGAACTGACCAGATTAATATCCCAGAAGTTTCATTGACTTTATGCTATACTCTGATTAAAAAGTGTTCCTTTAATTCTTTTGAGCAGCATATTTCCTGAGTTGGTTTGTCATGTGGTGGGTGCGGCAATGTGCTGTATCAGCGCGTACTCCTAACCGCCTCCTCAATTCACTACTGTTTTTTGGTCAAATGCTTTGGTTTTTTTCACCCGTTTTGTCATCAAGTCCACTGGACATTATAGGGGCAGTTCCACAACTCTTTTCTGACTTGTTGCAAAAATTCTTTCCTTATTACAATTCACAATACAGTCATATGAAAAAGTTTGGAGACCCCTCTTAATTCTTTGGATTTTTGTTTCTCATTGGCTGAACTTCCTTTTAATATCTGACATGCCTTATGGACACAGTAGGATTTCAGCAGTGACATTAAGTTTATTGGATTAACAGAAAATATGCAATATGTATCATAACAAAATTAGACAGGTGCATAAATGTGGGCACCACAACAGAGATATGACATCAATACTTAGTTGAGCCTCCTTTTGCTCCTTTGAGCCTCCAGACGCTGTCCTCTTATAGCCTGTGATGAGTGTCTGGATTCTGGATGGAGGTATTTCTGACCATTCTTCATACAAAATCTCTCCAGTTCAGTTCAATTTGATGGACAGCCTGCTTCAAATCATCCCATAGATTCTCAATGATATTCAAGTCAGGGGACTGTGACGGCCATTCCAGAACATTGTACTTCTCCCTCTGCATGAATGCCTTTGTAGATTTCCAACTGTGTTTTGGGTCCTTGTCTTGTTGGAATATCCAACCCCTGCGTAACTTCAACTTTGTGACTGATGCTTGAACATTATCCTGAAGAATTTGTTGATATTGGGTTGAATTCATCCGACCCTCGACTTTAACAAGGACCCCAGTCCCTGAACTAGCCATACAGCCCCACAGCATGATGGGACCTCCACCAAATGTGACAGGAGGTAGCAGGTGTTTCTCTTGGAATGCGGTGTTCTTCTTCCCCCATGCAAAGTGCTTTTTGTTCTGACCAAATGACTCCATTTGTGTCTCATCAGTCCAAAGCACTTTGTTCCAAAATGAATCTGACTTGTCTAAATGAGCATTTGATACAACAAGCGACTCTGTTTGTGGTGTGAGTGCAGAAAGGGCTTCTTTCTCATCACCCTGCCATACTGATGTTCTTTGTTTAAATTATGCTGAATTGTAGAACGATGTACAGATACACCATCTTCAGTGAGATGTTCTTGCAGGTCTTTGGAGGTCTGTCACCATTCTCACAATCCTGCTCATATGCCGCTCTTGTATTTTTCTTGGCCTGCCAGACCTGTTGGTTTAACAGCAACTGTGCCTGTGGCCTTCCATTTCCTGATTCCATTCCTTACAGTTGAAACTGACAGTTTAAACCTCTGAGATGGCTTTTTGTAGCCTTCACCTAAACCAGGAGACTCAACAATCTTTGTTTTCAGATCTTTGGAGAGTTGCTTTGAGGATCCCATGCTGTCTGTCACTCTTCAGAGGAGAGTCAAAGGGAAGGACAACTTGCGATTGACCACCTTAAATACCTTTGACCACTCGTGACTGGACACTCCTGTCTGTGAAGTTCAAGGCCTGACGAGCTCATCATACCAAGTAATCAGCATTGAGCAGAGACAGCCATTCAAATCAGCACAATGACAAGGGGACCCACATTTTTGCACAGCCAGTTTTTCACATTTGATTTCATTTCATACTAAATACTGCGTCACTAAAAATCTTTGTTCAGATAACACCGCAGGACTCCTAGGAAATGAAAGACACACCACTGATATCTTTATTGTTGAAAGGAGAGTCAATTATTATGCAGGCTGAGAGGGGTTCCCAAACTTTTTCATATGACTGTATGTCCTCAGCCTGAGCATAAAGGACAGAGTCATGATGGTGACATCACGGTGGCCCTGCCTCTTAGGGTTCAACCTACAAAGCACAAGGAACTCCTTCGAATAACTTCACTACAAAATACATCAATATTAACTTTTTCATATGACTGTACCTCTTTAACCCCTAAATGGCTATGTGACCACTAAGTCTCATTTTTCTTCTCCTCATGTTATGTGTTTTTTATTTCTTGTGTGAAGAAAAGAGACGAGAAAGACAGATGAAGGGTTGGGATATCGTCCCCATGTACTGTTGATGGCTTGTCTTTTGTACAGCGCAGTTAAAATGAGCAAATACATTTGACCCTGATGTGAGAAAAGCGGCTGGATTTATGGAGGAGATGATGTGGACAGAATGAGGTGGAAGTGATGTCTTCAGAGGGCAAATGGGTTGAAGTCATCACATGGGGACAGTCGGAACGCTGAACTTCTTCTGACAGGATTGGGTTTTGACAGGGATTTCATGTATCGGGATTCATCTGGTCTTCGGTCTTTCTGATGAAAAAAGGAGAAAATCTGTAGTACGCCATCTTAGATCACCATCCGGTGAGTTTTCGTGCTTCATTGGTCCTTCTGGCTTCCCCCCTAATGGCACATGTGTGACACTTGATTGATTTTATTGCAGTACTGTGACCAGCTGAGGTAGGCACAAGTCACCCCTTCTCCTCCTCCTCCTGTTTTCAGATCACTATGTTGGCTTCCATTGGCAGCACACATTATGTTCAAATCCTTGATGCCCAACCAACAGAGTGGTCCATACCACTGAGCCACTGCAGATGATTCAAGACCAGCTGAGGTGGGCACATGTCACCCCTCCTCCTCCTCCTCCTCTCTTCCAATCACTACATTGGCTTCCATTGGCAGCACACATCAAGTTCAAATCCTTGATACCCACCTACAGAACTGGTCCGTGCCACTAAGCCACTGCAGATGACTCAAAACCAGCTGAGGTGGGCACATGTCACTCTTCCAGTCTTCAGATCACTGTACATAAAGACACCTGGGAGGTCCTCTGCTCCTTCATGACCACTAAGGTCTGTTGATGAGTGGCATCTGGAGATGCCACTTCGGCGTGACATCAAATGTCAGTCTGGGCTCTTTTGTTTCATGTGAGCCTCATAGCTGGTGGAACGAGCTGCCCACCTCCATTCGGACCCCTCAGTATGTTCAAGAATACTCTGAAGATTCTTTTGTTTGACTATTTTCTATCAAACTGATATTAGTTGTCCAGATTAAAAGTCTGCTGTGGGCTGGCACCCTGCCCGGGCTTTGTTTCCTGCCTTGCGCCCTTTGTTGCCTGGGACTGGCTTCAGCAGACCCCTGTGACCCTGTAGTTAGGATATAATGGGTTGGATAATGGATGGATTAAACATCTTGGAATTGTCGCACCTCTCTGCTCCCCTCGACTCCGCTTCCTGTACTGGAGCAGAATTGAATTTTGTTCTGCGCTCCTAACTTGTGATAATCAATTTTGTCACCTTATCCCGTCACACTTGCTCCCAAACAGTCCCTCATACTGATGATTTTATTTGGTTATGTTAACCTGCTTTGTAAGTTGCTTTTGTTAAACGCATCTGCTAAGCAAATAAATGAAAACAGAGATGGAAATTTAATAGCAGAAGCACCAGGTGATGTGTTGTTGTGTCAAATGGCTTGTCTTTTTTATTTTTATTTTTGAAATCCCCTCTATACAATAAAGCAGTGAAGGCTGGGGGTCCTGCTGCTCACCCTGCCATTGGTCAGAGCCGACTTGTGCTTTTTCTTTTTGGTTTCAGTTTCTGACAAGTAATCCCCACCGGCAAAAACCCAAAGACATTGCTGACCCTTTTATTGAGGGGGCTCAACTTTCAAAGCCACCTCTGATATTTGTGTTCAGGGGTGAAGTGACACGAAGAAAGAAGGGGGCATCTTTGAAGTGCGGGTGGGGGGAGGGGGCGGGGGGGCATGAGGAATGGTGGGGGATAGGATGGGGTGGAGGGAGTTCTTCAGAAAGCCAGATTTGTTCTCAAAGGAAAAGCCACAAGGCAGGCTGGGAAGAAAGAGCAGCAAATGACCCAAGCAGTCATCCTTAGGATTGGCATAAAAAAAAACGAAAAAATCCTGTTAAAATCAAACCCCTCAACGCCGAAAACATTCAACTCCAAAACACAACCGGACGCAAAAATCTGCAGACTCGATCCATGGGGAGTGAGAAGGGGTCAGAAAAGCCGCCTCCCTGGACAAACATGGCTTAATTGAATTTCAATTGTTTGGCAGCTTCATACTGTTCAAATTATAATCGTACAAGTGACGGGGAGCTGAGGCGCCACTTGATGCCATTAAAGAACTTGCGGTACCTGCGGCCCGACTGCCATGGCTATGTGACTACCAGCCAGCACCTTAAAGGTCAGCAACACTGCGGCTCATTTAAGAGCAGCAATCAGAGATAAATGCACGCCGTGTCGCTTCACTTTATGGACTCCAACTGACAAAAAAAAACAACAAGACACCATTATGGTCAAAAGTAGACATTCGGTCACAGAGACCCCCTTATAGAACAATATGACATCAGAAAATGTGAAGAAACACAAACTGGACCACTGCACATTGAAAGGTATATAGCGCCTTCATATCTATGTACTGTATCTATCTATTATATAGTGCCTTTCAAATCTACAGCATCTAACTATCTATCTATCATATAGTGCCTTTCACATCTATCTATCTATCTATCTATCTATCTATCTATCTATCTATCATATAGTGCCTTTATATCTATCTATCTATCTATCTATCTATCTATTTATCTATCTATCTATTATATAGTGCCTTTCACATCTATCTATCTATCTATCTATCTATCTATCTATCTATCTATCTATCTATCTATCTATCTATCATATAGTGCCTTTCACATCTATCTATCTATCTATCTATCTATCTATCTATCTATCTATCTATCTATCTATCTATCTATCATCGAGTGCCTTTCATATCTATCTATCTATCTATCTATCTATCTATCTATCTATCTATCTATCTATCATATAGTGCCTTTATATCTATCTATCTGTCTCTCTATCTATCTATCTATATATCTATTATATAGTGTCTTTCACATCTATCTATCTATCTATCTATCTATCTATCTATCTATCTATCTATCTATCTATTATATAGTTCCTTTCACATCTATCTATCTATCTATCTATCTATCTATCTATCTATCTATCTATCTATCTATCTATCATATAGTTCCTTTCACATCTATCTATCTATCTATCTATCTATCTATCTATCTATCTATCTATCTATCTATCTATCTATCATTTTTCCTGCTATATTCCATACTGACTATGGAGTATAATATAATTCCCATATCCTAGATAATTTTGAGGAATCAGGTGCCAGGAAGGAATCAGCCTGCCATGGCATCACCAGACCAGCCCTGCACAGGGTTCACTTAATCAAGCAAAGCCAATCTGAATGAATGACGGATGAACACTCAGGCGTTGGTAGAGCACATAGACGGTGGTCAAGCACGGGGTCTGAACTGGGACGCAGCCTCTACCGTTGCACCACCAGACTGATATTCGTCTCTTATGACCTTTTCTTCGTAAATGAAACACAGCTGTAGTCCAGGTCAGCTTCATGGAGCATTGCAGGGTGAGTAAAATCACCAAATGTTACATCGTTGGTGTGGCTGATCTTAGCGAAGTGTATCGGAATTGTTATTCATCTTTGCGATCCCACCCCAACATGGAGCGAGACGCCTCTGCACATTTCCAGTATCTGCGTACACGTCTGCCCTTTTACCGGCCGTTCTCAGTTCTCTCAAACACGGGATATTTTATTTTTGGCAGACACACCCTTTTTAATTCAATAACACTCTATAATAAATAGATGTCTACGAAACTTGCTGCACTGCATTATACATAGAATATACTGTACACATAAAATTTGCGCTTTATTTGAAGTTTAGCTAGATATTTAAAAAAGGCGCTATATAACGGACATATAGCTAGCTAGACAAGGCACTGTGTGTTACATAGCTAAAAAGTCAGATCGATACATTTGAAAGGCGCTATACATACACACGTAGTGACAAATGGGTGGACCGTCATAAATTAATCGCCAGCCTTTTCAGCGCAGTTCCTGGGCTCTTTCTGTTTATGTCACCGCTCAGGTATCTGCCTGTGCCACGTTTCTGCCCTCCGCTTGTGTTGGCACGGTATCTCGATGCCCCGTTCTTGGAAGATTACGAGTCAAAAGGGAGCAACAAATCACAGATTAAATGTGCCAATTAACACCTATAAGCAGTTTTACGGATTTTTTTTTCTTCTAAAATTAACGTGCGCATCACCTGGTAGAAAATGCTTAATCTTTAGACATTTTTATTAATCATATTCATATTATTGCCCAGCTCATTATCTGAAGTTTCTCATTTTTCTGCCCTCTTCATTATTTTATGGCCCCAGCTGTAAGTACATTGAGTGACGCATGTTGTCTATTAAAGAACTTCATTCTCATAAAAGTAATGATTATTATTTAATTGGTTCGTGTCAAATGCCAGGATTGATGGAATAAAAAAAAAAAGACCCCGAGTTATCTTTTGTGCTGTCGGCTGTACGCTTTTGTTCCTCTTCGTGGGCTGCTGGACCCTCCAGAATTCAGCTTTGCGCCGACTGTGAAGCGAGTCTTCCTTTTTATTTTTGTTCTTGCATTTTATTGTCGCTGTAAACGCATCCGATTGCCGGCTCCTTTATTATAAAACGCAATGAGAAGCGACTCTCAAAGCAGCAGTGTCTTTGAAACTGAAATGTCGCAGCCAAAGGTTCAAACCAAAGCTATTGTTGCGAAAGTCATGGCTGCTCCTGGCCCGGAGGAGCCTCTCTGGTAGGCTGGTGGTCTGGGGCGCTGCTAGGAATTCATTTCCGAGAAGAATGGAAAAGTACGTGAATCACAAATCCATTTATGATCAATCTGTTGGAATTGTCATATTTCTTACTTAGAAACCAATTACGGTTTATGGGGTCACGCCGCACATTGAAACTCGAGCATGCGCTGAACGCTGTGCACGTGACATTAAACAATTAAATAGCTCTTCTCACATTGAGCCTCTCAAACGCAGCCCACCTACTTACAAGAGGTCCATATAGTGCCTTTCATAGAGCATGCAAATGTAAAGTGATGTACACAATATTTGTTGTGTGCCTTTTCTAAAGAGCACCGTTTGCAAATGTTTTCGAATGAATTGACGTTGATATAGTGCCATTAATAAGGCAAACTATTTTAAGTCATTTACAGGATGATAGACATTTCTTTAGTTATCTTATTCTCGACCCCTTGAATCCAGATCAAAGCTGCAGGTCCCGCGGCACAGAGTGTGAGGCAGGAAACATCCCTGTAGGGGGCGCAAGTTCCACTCACACACACACACACACATTCGTGATGGGGCGCCTTAAAAATGATCGACTCACATAACCTGCGCATTTTTGGGAATGTGAGAGGAAAACCAGAGAGACGACCACCCGGTCACAGGAAGACCCTGTCAGATCAACACAAGGGCTTCTGCTTCCTAAATTCAGCTTCCAAACTTCAAGGCATTGTGTGACAGATACATAGATACGAAAGGCACTATATAACACATATATAGATAGGTAGATAAATAGCAAGGGCTGTATATAATAGATTCAAAAGGCATGGTAGATAGATATGAAAGGCACTACATAATGGATGGACAGAAAAATGAAAAGCACTGTATAGTAGATAGAAAGATATGAAAGGCTCTATATAATAGACAGATAGATAAGTAGATAGATATGAAAGGCACTATATAATAGACAGATAGATAAGTAGATTGATATGAAAGGCACTATATAATAGATAAATAAAAACAAAAGGCACTATATAATAGATAAAAAATGATAGGTTCTATAAAATATATAGATAGATAAATAAAAAGTGAAAGGCATTATATAATAAATAGAAAAAATAATAGGCTCTAAATAACAGATAGATAGATAGATAGATATGAAAGGCATTATACTTTAGATGTGAAAGGCACTATATAACAGATATATAAGTAGACAGATATGAAAAGCACAATATAATAGATACAGTAAAAATAAAAGGCACTATATAATAGATACAAAATGATAGGGTTTATATAATATATAAATAGATAAAAAGTGAAAGGCATTATATAACAACTAGATAAAAAGTAATAGGCTGTGTATAATAGATCTATAGATAGACAAATATGAAAGTTACTATATAATAATGGATGGATAGATAAATAAAATGCACTATATAATAGATAAAAAATAGTTGGCTCTATATGATAGATAGATAGATAGATAGATAGATAGATAGATAGATAGATATGAAAGGCACTATATGATAGATAGATAGATAGATAGATAGATAGATAGATAGATAGATAGATAGATGTGAAAGGCACTATATGATAGATAGATAGATAGATAGATAGATAGATAGATAGATAGATAGATAGATGTGAAAGGCACTATATTATAGATAGATAGATATGAAAGGCACTATATATTAAATAAAAAATGATAGATAGATAGATATGAAAGGCACTATATAATAGATAGATAGATGTGAAAGGCACTATATTATAGATAGATAGATAGATAGATAGATAGATAGATAGATAGATAGATATGAAAGGCACTATATAATAGATAGATAGATAGATAGATAGATAGATAGATAGATATAAAAGGCACTATATTATAGATAGATAGATATGAAAGGCACTATATAATGATAGATAGATAGATAGATAGATAGATAGATAGATAGATAGATAGATAGATACTGTAGATATGAAAAGCAATATATAGTAGATAAAAATAAAAGGCACTATATATTAAATAAAAAATGATAGACTCTATATAATAGATTGATAGATTGATATGAAAGGCACTATATGATAGATAGACAAGACAGTTACTATGTAATGGATGTCAATCTCATCATGTAATAGAGAGATAAATGTGATGTGAAGTGTATTTTAAATTTAGAAGAACAGAGATGAAAGGCGCTATATAACAGACAGGTAGGTAGCCTAAGGTAAGGCAGCTTATGAAACATCACAGGGACAGCATGCAGACTCCGCTCAATGGCTTCTGCCCTCTGCATTCCACATCCTCACTTCACACCTGCTGCTGTCCCTGTGCAGTCTGAATGTTCTCCCCATTCCTGCCTGAGTGTTTATCCATCCGTCCTTCCTTCAGATTGGCTTTGTTTGCTTGAATGGACCCTGTGCTGGGTTGGTCTGGTGACCCCATGGCATGCTGGTTCCTTCCTTACACCTGATTCTGCCACATTAGAGGTGACAATAAAGACCAAGAAGCGTCACACTGTGGCAAGTGTCCCCTGGTTATTGGTGGAGGAACATGAACATCCTTCAAGCCAAACAAAATGTGGGGAGTCTGAGGAATAGGGAGGGGCTTTAAACTGGTGAAATTTGCATAAAGCCTCCTTGGTTTTGGCCTGAGGTTTGTCTTAAGGACGTCACCTTTCCCAAATCTTTATAAAGTCAGACCTCATCTGAAGACTATATGATATTAATAATAATACATTTTATTTACAGTCGTATAAATGAGTAAGTACACTGCATGGACATGTTTGACTTTTTCAACATATCTGAACAGGCAAACATCAGATCTTCATGTTCACAGAGTCCGCAGATAAAGATGATCTACTTGATGAAAGGACACATAAAACTGATGCGGTGTCTTCATTCTTATACTCTAAATGAACAAAAGTGCAGATCTGTCACATGGACCAAGTAAGGCCACCCCTGCATTTCTCACTTCAGAATCATCCAATTAGAAACGGGTGTCCCAAATGGGGTGCTAAATAAGAGGACCCCCCTTAAGAAGGCTGCAGGTGGACCTGACCATAGATACCGAGGGTCTGGTGTCATCTTCGCTTTCAATGTGTATGGCTCTGTAAGAAGCTCCTGGAGAAGATTGCCATATTATTTTTAAATCAGTCATTCCGTTGTAATACAAATCCTCTAAAAGTGTCCAGGATTCGGCACATTCACCCCAAGAGCTGACCATTTAAAACTAAATGAATCTACAAGAACCCCAAAGGGACCTGCAGGTGACTCTTGACACCGCTGTTATCGAAGTGTAGTCATCTACGAGTAGACAGGCATGGCACAAAGTTGAGCTTCACGTGAGGTGTGCCAGGGTGAAGCCACAAAGAGCACGAGAGCAGGGCGACCGCGTATCACTGAACATCTAGTCAGAGGCCAACGTGCTCCAAGATGGTCTCAGTAACTGAAGACGTCTCTGATAGCATTTCAGGAGAAGAACCTCAAGACAGCTCTGGTTTGGGTTTGCTTTGCCATCTCGGGGTTTGGGCAGCTTGCAGTCATCGAGCCAACTATGAAGGTCAGCACCATAGCAAAGTACGCTGGAGGAGAATGTGAGCCCACCTGAACTGAACTTCAAATGGAGCTCTCCACACGATGATGATCTGAAGTGCACCAGCAAATCCACTAAGGGATGGCTCAAGAAGAAGAAGGAATTGAAGGCTGAATCAAAACCCTGATTTGAATCCAAATTGAATTTTTTTTTTGGGATTTAAAACGGCAGGACATACAAGAAACCCCACCAACATGTAACTTGCAATGGAAGGAACTTGGCATGGAGGAGTGGGCATAAAATGTCAGTGTCAGAGACATCGGACAGTTATGCCAAATGCCTACAAGACGTCATTTCTGCTAAAGGGGGCAAAGCCAGCTTTTGAGGCTAAGGGTGGTCTTACTCCTCCCCCCACCCCATAAATCACTCCATTTCTTAATATTCTGGTTGAGTAATTGATTGAAAAGACAAATGTTCCTTTTGTCTTTATCAAGTACATGTAGGTAGGCGGGCGGCACGGTGGCGCAGCGGTAGCAGTTAGGAGACCCAGGTTCGCTTCCCCCGTGTTCTCCCCGTGTCTGCGTGGGTTTCCTCCAGGTACTCCGGTTTCCCCCCACAGTCCAAAGACATGCAGGTTAGGTGGATTGGCGATTCTAAATTGTCCCTAGTGTGTGCTTGGTGTGTGGGTGTGGGTGTGTGTGTCCTGCGGTGGGTTGGCGCCCTGCCCGGGATTAGTTCCTGCCTTGCACCCTGTGTTGGCTGGGATTTGCTCCAGCAGACCCCTGTGACCCTATGTTCAGATTAAACGGGTTGGAAAATGGATGGATGGATGTAGGTAGGCCTTGCATGAAGATTACCTGTTCACATACGTTGGAAAAGCCCACCATTTCCATGGGGGGCACTTTCTTTTTCACACGGCTGTGTAAAATGCCTTTCCCATTTGAAATGCAGCCGCCTACTGAATTTTTGATTTCAGATAAACATCTTACATAGAGGGGTGGCACAGTGGGTAGCGCTGATGCCTCACAGTTAGGAGACCCGGGTTCGCTTCCCGGGTTCTCCCTGCATAGAGTTTGCATGTTCTCCCCGTGTCTGCCTGGGTTTCCTCCCAAAGACATGCGTCAGGTACATTGGCAATCCTAAATTGTCCCTATTGTGTGCTTGGTGTGTGTGTGTGTGTGTGCCCTGCAGTGGGCTGGTGCCCTGCCCGGTGTTTGTTTCCTGCCTTGTGCCCTGTGTTGGCTGGGATTGGCTCCAGCAGACCCCCGTGACCCTGTATTTAGGAAATAGCGAGTTGGATAATAGATGGATGGATCTTACATAGATAGCAGCTGGTACTGGTAGTGCCCTCTCATCCATTATCGATTTACCTTTTGCCCATTTCGAAGTAATGGCCACTGGAGCCTACCCCAGCAGCATGAGTTGGAAGGCAGGATCCAAAACTGGAGCTATGATGTGCTCTGTGAGGGTGTTGGACATGAAAGGCGCTACATTTAGACGTTTAAATCTGAACGTTGATGAGTGTTGGCTTACCAGAAGAGGCTTTCCTGGATGGGTCACTAAAGAGGCAGTGGGTCATGAATGGGTGATGCAGGAGGCCATCGACGTGACTACTCACTGAGTCACGTCACCGTTTGAGGCGCTGGTTAGTGATCTGTTGTTTGTTTAATGTTAGTCACCCACCCAGCAGTGGCCATTATTTATCACATGTATGCCTAAGCTTAGCTGAAACTAAAATAATCTTATCACCAAATGCCCACTCTGCACTTCTGAAGTCTAGCCAGACTAATCTATTAAGGGGTCAAAACCAGTTCAGACCGGAATAAAGTGTCAGACAAAATAAGCCTGCAATGATGTACCACACTCACTTCTCCAATTTTATGAAAATCCCTGGTGAAATTTAACAGAGAAAAAGAACCGCAATCCCGGCCAAGGTTGGTTCCTGCCTTCCATATCAGGCAGCTGGGTTTGGCTTTGTCTTCAGGTAATGACTGGCAGAGTCACAGCGCCACCTACAGACAAAGTTTAGATCAGCTGGGTGTGGCTTACTTCTGCAGTTTGTCATTAAATTTAGGGGACACTATGACGCCATATAAAGCAAAATTGACCAAATACACAAACTCATTACTCTATTAACAAATGCAGGGTGGCTCAGTAGTGTAGTGGCTGGTGCCACTGCCTCACAATTCTGCTGTGCACTGGGTTCAAGTCACATGCCAGCTTCTGTATGTGTCTACATGGCACTTGCATGTCCTTCTGTGTCAATGTGGGTTTTCCTCTGAAATGTCCGAAGACCTGCATGTCACTCATCTGTGGTGGATTGGCGCCCTGCCCAGGATTTGTTTCCTGCCTTGCGCCCTGTGCTGGCTGGGATTGGCTCCAGTAGACCCCGTGACCCTGTAGTTAGGATATAGCGGGTTGGATAATGAATGAATGGATGGATGGATGGATGTCACTCATTCTAAACTGGTCTCATAACGGGAGTCGGCCTTGTGATGGAATGGCGCCCCCTACAGGGTTGATTCCATACTTGCCGCTGGGGTGAAACGTCACACCGCCACACATCTTCAAACTGGATCAAGCGTGTTATGAGACATTTTTAAAAATGATTTTAACACATGAAATACACGCACGTCCATACAGGCAGAGGAAGGTCAGGCAGGTGGCTCATTCGGGCTGCCGACCAAACACAATTTGAACCTTCAGTTGTTTTGGTTCAGCTGCTCCAAGTCCGCTTTCTCCCTTTCATTTCGAGCCGCAGTCTTTACCGAGGTAATGCAGACACACATCGCAGGCATCAGCGCATTGGCACGGCGGCTAAATTAATGAAGATCTCATTGCTGGCGTAAACTGACACATCCCGCCTGAGCCGAGCCTCCCACGTCAGCTGGAATTGCAGTCCTTGTCAGATTCGAGGGGCCGCCGAGTGATTGATAACCTCATAGCGGCCTGGCAGCTCCGGCCCTGATGCATCACTGATGCCCATTACACTCCAGCAAATCGCTTTCATCAGCTCTGATGTGACGCGCAGGTGATGTGCCGACCCGCTTCTTCCGATTTCCCAATCCGCTCTTAATTAATGAATTCTTACAGCAAAGTAAAGCCAAACACACTTAACGCCCGCTCCTTCCAGGCGAATCAACGAAGGACTCGTCACGGTAGAAAACGGCAGGCGCTCGCAGTTAAGCTGACATTTGCAGACGAGATGGCCGTGCGTGTGCTTTTCTCGTTGTGCCCATCGTCTCTGTTTTAAATTCTATAACACGCGCTTTCTCCCTCTCTTTTATATAGTGCCTTTAATACTGTGACATCCAGGGGGCTCTGCGGAACTGTACATAACATTAGACCTTTAATTATCATTTCTTTGGTGTTAAGTTTTAAAAAGTTTGCTGCGTTTTATTTCGTTTTGTAACCTTTGACAATGAGAGTGTTGTGTTAGAGATGGGGTTGGGGAGGTGATTGAGTTGCCTACCACTACTAACTGATGCGGCTTTCATTTGAATATTGTCGTTTGTAGTGCTTGTCTGCATTACCTGAAAGTACAGCGTTACCCGCAGAAAAAGAGTAAAAACCGTCTTTTTACATGATAAATCGAGTGAGTCTGTCTGTCATAAGATCTATCATTTGTGTTTCTGTCTAATACACTGCCGTACATACTGACAACCGTTAATGTATGGAACTCACTTAATCTATTTAATATATACCACCTTTCATATCATATTCATATCTATGTATCATCTAGCGCCATTCATCTATCTATCTGTACCTTAAGTAAATACTCTACAGTATAGTGCCTTTCATATCCGTCTATCTACAATAAAATAGTAGATGTGTCTTTAGGCATCACTGAATGTCTAATATATCTATTATACAGAGCCTTTTATTCATCTATTATACACTGCTTGCTGTCTATATCATAGAGAGTCTTTCACATCTATTGTTTTGCCTTTTCTATCTACTACGTACCATCTTCTATCTATCTATGAAGACAATGTGATATATTTGAAAGGCACAATATAATGGAAATAGAGATAATTCCATACTGACTATGGAGCATGATTTAATATTTGTGTATCTATACAATTTATGTACCGTATCTATCTACTCCACTGTGAAGTGCCTTTTGTATTTGCTTGTCTTCTATATGACGCCTTTTTCTCTGTATTTCATTTTATTGTCTTATCTCTCTGTCATACAGATCTTTTCTCATCTGTCTTCTTTGATAGGTTTTAGAGAGCCTGTTATCTTTGAATCATGTAGTCACATCACATCTATTATACAGTGCCTTTTCTATCTATCTATCTATCTATCTATCTATCTATCTATCTATCTATCTATCTATCTATCTATCTATCTATCTATCATATAATGCCTTTCCTATCTATCTATCTATCTATCTATCTATCTATCTATCTATCTATCTATCTATCTATCTCTTACATAATAAATTATATATACTGTATATATAATTTATTCTATCTCTTATATAATAAATCATATATACTGTATATATAATTTATTATATAACAGATAGATAGATAGATAGATAGATAGATAGATAGATAGATAGATAGATAGATAGATAGATAGATATGAAAGGCACTATATAATAGATAGATAGATAGATATGAAAGGCACTATATAATAGATAGATAGATAGATAGATAGATAGATAGATAGATAGATAGATGTGAAAGGCACTATATGGTAGATAGATAGATAGACCATAATGGTGTCTTGTTTTGTTTTTTTTCGGTTGGAGTCCCATAACAGGACGTAACGCGGTGTGCGTTTATCTCTGATTGTGGCTCTTAAATAAGCCGAAGTGTTGCTGACCTTTAAGGTGCATTTCCTTTTTTATCTGTGTGTATCATTTAACACCATTCCCTTCTATTATATAGTGCCTTTCACATTCGTCTTCTTCTTCATCTATTTTGCAGGTGCCTTTATCCAAGGTGACTTACAAAGCAAGTCCTAATTTCTTATCTAAAGCTCGGTATTCTTATCTACCTGTCTAGTGTATCGTGTATTTGCTGTCTCTCTCAGTCTGTCTGTGTTGTATAGTGCCTTTCCTATCTATCTGTGACTTTGATGATTTCCTCAGGTGGGTGTCCCCCCCATTGTTCAGTTCTTTTTGTTGTTTCTCTACCTCCCATCTTTATCCCCAGTGCCCCTTCTGTTGCGTCTTTGGGGACATTGACAGTGCTCACGATGAAAGGCACTATATAAAATAGTTGGACCTGTCTAAGTGTTTGAAGATGCTGGGCTGGCATTGTCTTTGTTCAAGCAGGCGGAATTTGCTGTTCGACATCCTGAATGCCCAACAAAGCAAGCACCACAATGAATAAATTAGCGCCCATTAGCTCACCTTCTATTTCTGGAGGCCTTGCGCTCGCTCGGTTGCCAGCATTTCAACACCTACCATTCCACCTACAGGTGTGACTGCAAGCGTCTTTGGCGCTGCCACCCCACCAGCCTCTGCTGACAGTTCAAGAATGTTAAGCAGCGGCGCTATAAGGAGATAATAAAGAGTCCCCAGCTGATTGTTCAGCACAGAGCTGAGAATGCAGCCAACAAACGCAATCTGCTGCGTGTCTGGCGTCCCACGGCTCCCAGTGCTTTTTTACACTCCGACTCCTCCGGTTTTTATTTTAAGAGCTGAGCAGGATGAGTGGCCCTCCGCTGACTGTCTCAATGAATCTCTACTTCATATAGTGCCTTTCACTCCAATTAACCCTGCCTTTTAGGTTAAAGGCTCTCTTACTGGTGCCCTTGGGGGCACATAGGCAGGTGCCAGCAGCTCTCCATCTTGCCCATGTCTGTAATCCGATCACCCTAAACACTTGCCGGAGCCCCAAAAGGATTAGCTCATTAAATTGGTCTTCTGCCCGCTTTCACTGACATCGAAGAACCACCACACATCACGTTCAACTCGTTTCCGTGTGCGGTGTCTGTGAATTTTAAGATCTTCATTTGAATTTCATGGTGGCATTTAAAGAGGGCACGCAGAAATCAAGAAAAAGCCCATTCTAAGAATGCAGCAAATGAACAATAAGACCCACTTCACTTCATGGCGCCCTCCGGTCTACTGCTCCGTGTGGCTTCTCCCTCCCTGGTCCACTGGATGGCTTCTTCTGGTTGCTAAGCAACCAGCCCAATCGACCGTCTTACACCTCAGTGAAATGGTGTTATGGGGGGATGCCTTGCGTCCCCTGTCGTTCATCTTGCTGCTTTTCGGGGTTTATTCTTCTTCCCCCACCTGCTTATCAAGTTGCTGTAAATCTTACTGATGCTGCTCAGCAGTTCACTCACAATGAAGCCCCCCTCCATCCTTTTGCTCATCCACAGCAGTTCTCAGCCCTTTTGGGGTCCCTCACCCTTCTTTCCACTTGTTATTCCTTGTGAGTTTGGGAGGGGGCTACTGACCACAGGCTCCTCTTGATTATGCCAGGATCAGCTCAGTGGTCCTTCACCCTGTGATGGTGGCAGCGGTGGGATTCAAACTCAACTTCATGCACCTACACTCTATTGACAAAAGTATTGGGACGCCTGCCTTTACACACACATGAACTTTAATGACATCCCGAAGGCTTTAATATGGAGTCGGCCCACCCTTTGCAGCTCTAACAGCTTCAACTCTTCTGGGAAGGCTCTCCACGAGGTATAGGAGTGTGTTGACGGGAATGTCTGACCAGGAGAGCATTTGTGAGGTCAGGCACAGTCTTCACTTGAATTACAATAAAATACAATTTATTTTTGTATGGTAGCCCAAAATCACACAAGCAGGGCCACAACGGGCTTTAACAGCCCCCCAGCCTTGACCCTCTAAGAAGACAAAGAAATAAACCTTTGTAGGGAAAAAAATGGAAGAAACCTCGAGAAAGGCAGTTCAGAGAGAGACAATAAGAATGTCAAAAAGAATGGGGGTCAATACAATACAATACAATACAATACACAGAACAGAACAAATCCTCAATACAATATAAAAATAAAAATATGATAAGTACAGAGCAGAATTTAACAGGAGATGATATCACATCATAGGATTTGGATTTGTTCAGAGTCCTGGAGACCTCGGCCATCAAGTTGCTTCCCCCTATTTGGCCATTCCACAAGTTGAGACAGCCAATCCGATGACAGGACCCCTCTATGCGATGATTCCTGCGATCCTCCATCAGAGATGACTTTACCTTAGGCAGGCAGAACAGCTTGGCAGGTGGGCAGTGGCACCAAGTGGCATATTTGAGTACCGAGAAGATAAACAGAATAGGTGAGGGTTAGTAACAATTTAGAACTATCATGTTACTTATGTTCTGCGGTGGGATGGCACCCTGCCCGGGATTGGTTCCTGCCTTGTGCCCTGTGTTGGCTGGGATTGGCTCCAGCAGACCCCCGTGACCCTGTGTTTGGATTCAGCGGGTTGGAAAATGGATGGATGGATGGATGTTACTTATGTTTTAGTGCTAATGTCTAACAACAGAGATGCACAGTTAATCAGCAGCTCTAGTCAGGGTGTGCTAAACTGAAATTGTGAGTCTTTGAAAGCTGAGACCGAAGGGGCGTCTCTTATAGTAGCAGGCAGACCACTTCACAGTTTAGGGGGGTCCTGTAACTAAAAGCTCAACCTCCCACTGTTATTTTATTAATTCTTGGAAAAAAAAGCAGACCGGCATCTTGAGATCGTAATGTGCGCTCAGGTTTGTAAGTCATGATAAGTTCAGACAAGTAAGCCAGACCTCGGCCATTCAATGCTTTATATATAGTGGTATATGGCCGGCCGTTCATCTCGGCCAATACTCCCAGGCCGCCAGATTGGAGCCCTCCCTGCAACATGGAGGTGCCTCGAATTCCAGCAGGGAATCATGGACAATGGAGTCTTTATTCACCGCCCTGCTGGATACCATGGGGGCTGCCAGAGGACGCCGCAGGGAAGATCAAGGAATATTTTCCCTACAGCCCAGAAGTACGTCCCAGTCACGCAGACAGACTGGGTTGAAGAAAAAAAGGAGTTTTCATCCAACCCGGAAGTGTTGCAAAGTCACATGGACAGTGAGAAGAGAAACACTTCCGGGTCAAGGACTTTAAAAAGTACAGTGGGAGATATCAGAGTTGGGTCGAGTCGAGAGGAACGGTGACTGAGCTGCTGGGAGGTGTGGAGGAGTATTGTTATTGTGGATTGTATGATTATTGATTTGTTATTGAAGCATAGTGGAGTTGAAGGTGCTTTGTGAACTTTAGTGTCCGAATAAAATAATTTATTGGACTTTTATCTGGTGTCTGGCGTCTGATCTGAGGGTTCAAGGGAACGACAGCGCCCCCTATCTGTCACAATATGTTAAACGGACGATTTGGAAATCTGCCCTAAACTTAACCGGGCACCAGTGTAAGGATTTAAGAACTGGAGTTATGTGTTCGTATTTTCTAGTTCTTGTAGTAATTCTTGCAGATTAACTAGAGGCTTTATAAAGAATATCCAGTGAACACCGCACTGCAGTAATCAATCCTACTAGAAAGAAATGCATGAATTAATTTCTCCGAATCCTGTTCATTTAGAAAGCTCCTTAATTTCCCAACATTTTTAAGATGGAATAAACCTAATTTGGACAACTTTGTAATGTGTGCTTTAAATGACCTGCTAGAGTCAAAGAGAACTCCTGGATTGTGGGCTGATTCAGTAAAATTAATGGAGATTCCAACTGAGTTAAATGATGACAGAATATTGTGATCAGCGTCACTCCCTCCAACAATTAACATCTCTGTGTTATCGTTGTGTTTAAAGACAAGTCATTCTCATCTATCCACTCGATTCGCAAACACAACTAATTATAGACAACATCAGAGAAACTTCATTTGGTCTAAAAGAAAAGTATAACTGGGTGTCATCAGCATGCGAGTGAAAATGAACGTGATGTTTCCTAATGAGAGATCCCAGTGGAAGCCTGTAAAGTGAAAACAGTGACGGTCCGAGTACTGAGCCCTGCAGGACACCATATTGAACTTCTGTGTATAATGATGGCGTCCTCTCAGCACATTTCTGTACGTATTGGAATCGATTTGATAAATAAGAACTAAACCAAGCGAGCACGCGGCCTGTAAGCCCAACATGGTTTTCTAGCCTGTGCAGTAAAATCGAATGGTCAATGGTGTCAAACGCTGCTCTTAAGTCAAACAACATAACTACAGTGAGGTGTTCTGTCGTGTTGAGAACAGTCAGGGCTCTCTCTGTGCCAGCCAGTCAAGTTCCTCCACACCAAACTCGCTCCTCCACTTCTTTATGGACCTTTGCTTTGTGCCCTGGTGTGTGTACAGTCATGTTGGAACTGGAAGGGTCCAATTGTCCAAAATGGTTTCTTTCACTGGAACCATTCACACCATAATCCCCCCCATCCACCAAACGTTTCACTTGGCACAATGCAGTCAGGCCAGACTGGTCCATCGGATTGCATGATTCGTGACTCCAGAGGACACGTGTGCACTGCTCTCCAGTCCAGTGGCGGGCGGTGGGCTTTACATCAGGTCATCCGACGCTTTGGTGATGCCAGACTTGGCTGCAGCTGCTTGGCCGTGGAGACCCACTCCGTGAAGTTCTCTCTCTACACTGCTCTGTTCTTGAGCTTTTGGGGGTCTATAGCTATCGACTCTACAGAAAGTTGGTGACTTCTGCACACCTCAGCATGCGCTGTTCCCGCACTGTGACTTCAGTGGCCTACCTCTTTGTGGCTGAGTTGCTGTTGTTCCCAGTTGCTTACACTTTGTTATCACACCACTAACAGTTGACCGTTGAATATTTATTAATGAGGAAATTTCACAACTGGACTTCTTGCACAAGGGGTGGCATGGTGGCACAGTGGTAGCGCTGCTGCCTCGCAGTAAGGAGACCTCGGTTCACTTCCCTGGTCCTCCCTGCATGGAGTTTGCATGTTCTCCCCGTGTCTGCGTGGGTTTCCTCCCACAGTCCAAATACATGCAGGTTTGGTGCACTGGCGATTCTAAATTGTCCCTGGTGTGTGTGCCCTGCCCGGGGTTTGTTTCCTGCCTTGTGCCCTGTGTTGGCTGGGACTGGCTCCAGCAGACCCCCATGACCCTGTGTTAGGATGTAGCGGGTTGGAGAATGACTGACTGACTGACTTCTTGCACAGGTGGCATCCTATGATGGTACCAGGCTTGAATTCACTGGGCACCTGAAGTGACCCATTCTGTCTTCAGTGTTTGTCAGTCTGCATGCCAAGGAGCTCAACGTTATACACCTGTGGCCATGGAAGTAATTGAAACTCCTGAATTTAATGATTTGGTCCCTTTTGGCAACAGAGTGTAACAGATGATTGTGGTCCAGCAGGACCACTCTCAGACCCTTTCTCCTCTCAGCTATCCCAAAGGCCGGGTTTATACCTCATGTGACGTCACACATGCGCCAGCACAGGGGTCGCCAAGTCCAGTCCTGGAGGACCACCGTGGAGGCAGGTTTTCATTCTAACCCTTTTTAAAAGAGTGCCTTGTTTGTGCTGCTAATTAACTTCTTGTGAATTCATTTTTAATTGATTTGCTTTTATAAGATTTGATCCCCTGAATTTCTTCCTCATTCATTTGAATTTCTTTATCCATCCATTCTCCAACCCACTGAATCTGAACACAGGGTCACAGGAGTCTGCTGGAGCCAATCCCAGGGCACAAGGCAGGAACCAATCCTGGGCAGGTGCCAGCCCACCGCAGGACACACCCACACACTACAGCCAATTTAGAATCACCAATCCACCATGTCTTTGGACTGTGGGAGGAAACCCACGCAGACACGGGGAGAACATGCAACCTCCACACAGGGAGGACCCGGGAAGCGAATCAGAGTCTCCTAACTGCAAGGCAGCAGCGCTACCACTGCGCCACCGTGCCACCTAAATTTCTTCATTTCATTCCGTAAATGGCACCCAAACAGAAATGAAATGTGAAGTGAGTGAGCCAACAGAAGACCAACTAACTCAGGGCCTCAAACTCCAACCAGTTTCACTCCAACCAGCTGCTTAATGAGGCGCCGAATCTCGTTGTTAATTAATTTCGTTCTTTAATTCTGTGGCTTGTTGCAGCTCTCGTGGTGCATTAGCAGACATTTCTGAAATTGTTCATTTTCTCTTTTCTAAGAGCACTGGGGACCTGAGCAGATCGACATTCCTGAGACCTTCATTGTTCTTTATTTTCAGATATTGCTTGATGGACACCAGTTGTTTTGGCTCATTTTGTATCTCATTATTGTTTGGCTGCTAATTAAGGAAAAAGAAACGATTAAGGGGTCTGAGTCTTCAATTAAAACGAACTCAAAAGAAGTTAATTAGCAACAAAAACTGGTCACTCATTAAGAAAAGGGTTAGAATGAAAACCTGCAGCCACTGCGGCCCTCCAGGACTGGAGTTGGGGACCCTTGTTACAGGTCATAATGGCCTCTGTTCTTTTATATATACACATCTTCTCATATAATACGCTACCGTGGCGGTTCATTTGTCTGTCCAGGATTTTAAATCACCTGTAGTTCGCAAACCGTTTGATTTATTGACCTGAAATTTGGTACTCATATACTACGTGACGTCTACTGTCCACTTTCGGGGGTGACGATTGACCTCCAAGGTTATCCATCCACCCATCCATTTTCTAACCCGCTGAATCTGAATACAGGGTCACGGGGGTCTGCCGGAGCCAATCCCAGCCAACACAGGGCACAAGGCAGGAACCAATCCTGGGCAGGGTGCCAACCCACCGCAGGACACACACAAACACACCCACACACCAAGCACACACTAGGGCCAATTTAGAATCGCCAATCCACCTAACTGGCATGTCTTTGGATTGTGGGAGGAAACCCACGCAGACCCGGGGAGGACATGCAAACTCCACGCAGGGAGGACCCGGGAAGCGAACCCTTAAGGGTCTCCTAACTGCGAGGCAGCATCGCTACCACTGCGCCACCGTGCCGCCCCTCCAAGGTTATTCCTCTTTTCATTTTTATTTTATTTTGTTGTAAAATCAACTCTTGGCAGTGGGCAGCAGCATGGCACACGCATAGGGGTGCTGTTCTCATCCCTACCACTTTCGCCATCACTTCCTCTGCCTCTTCATATCTTAAATCAGGGGTCCCCAACTCCGGTCCTGGAGGACCACCGTGCCTGCAGGTTTTCATTCCAACCCACTTTTTAATAAGTGCCCTGTTTGTGCAGTTAATTGACTTCATCATCGTTCCTCTGCTTCATTTCTTTCCTTAAATGGCACCCAAACAGAAATGAAATGTGAATCCAGCTAAGTCAGGGTCTCAGACTCCAACCAGTTTCACTCCAACCAGCTGCTTAATCAGGAGCCAATTCCTGTTGTTAATTAAACTCGTTATTTAATTCTGTGGCTTGTTGCTGCTCTCGTGGCGCACTAGCAGACATTTCCGAAATTGTTGATTTTCTTTTTTCTAAGAGCATTGCGGACCTGAACAGACTGACATTCCTGAGACCTTCACCTTTCTTTATTTTCAGATATGGTATGATGGACACCAGTTGTTTTGGCTCCTTTTCTATCTCATTATTGTTTGGCTGCTAATTAAGGAAAAAGAAACAATTAAGAGGTCTGAGTCTTCAAGAGCAAATCAATTCAGTCAGTCGGTCTTTCTCCAACCTGCTATATCCTAACTACAGGGTCACGGGGGGGCTGCTGGAGCCAATCCCAGCCAACACATGGCGCAAGGCAGGAAACAAATCCCGGGCAGGGTGCCAACCCACCGCAGGGCACACAAACACCAAGCACATACTAGGGGCAATTTAGGATCACCAATGCACCTAACCTGCATGTCTTTGGACTGTGGGAGGAAACCCACGCAGACACGGGGAGAACATGCCAACTCCACACAGGGAAGCAAACCCAGGTCTCCTTACTGCGAGGCAGCAGAGCTACCCACAGTGCCATCGTGCCGTCCCCAAGTCCATTCAAATGAATTCATAATAAGTTAATTAGCAGCAAAAACAGGTCCCTCATTATGAAACAGGAGGGAATGAAAACCTGCAGCCAGGACTGGAGTTTGGCGACCCCTGCACAAGAGGAGTTCCTGGAAGGGACGACAGTCCATCATAGGCCCCGCCCACAGTAACACAAAGGCAGTTTAGACTGGCCTGTCAGCCGGACAAGCACATTTATCTCAAGAAGACAAAACAAAGAAAGACTTGCTAAAAGACACTCGAATAATTTCACACTGCTGCAACTGGTTAGAGCCAGGCCTTTAATGAGCTCTTGGGCACGGCCATCAGCAGTGTGTCTGTCTGCGGAGAGAGTGTCGACCTCGTCATCGAGAAGTTTACTGACCTCAGCAGTGACATTCATGTGACTCTGGTGACTCTTCCTATGAAGTCAGTAGATGGATTGGGAGAGCATGGAGGGTCACAAGGTCACTGGAAAGGGGTGTGTGGCATGCCTGATATCTGTAAAAGGAGAAAGTCCAAGTCCTTTGAGTCCTGGTGCTTCCTGTTTGTGAGACATTGTCACTATCCAGTGACCTGAAATGAAGGCTGGACTCCTTCATGTGTGTCTCTTCAGCGAATCCTTGGGTCCCGCTGGTTTGACTTTGTGTTGCTCATGGAGTCCCGAATGAGGCACATGACCTGAATGAGAACGACTTGTCTTTAAACACAACGATAAAACAGAGATGTTAATTGTTGGAGGGAGTGACGCTGATCACAACAATATTCTGTCATCATTTAACTCAGCTGGAATCTCCATTAATGTTACTGAATCAGCCCGCAATCTCGGAGTTCTCTTTGACTCTAGCAGGTCATTTAAAGCACACATTACAAAGTTGTCCAAATCAGGTTTCTTCCATCTTAAAAATGTTGGGAAATTAAGGCGCTTCTAAATAAACAGGATTCAGATAAATTAATTCATGCATTCATCTCTAGTAGGACTGACTACTGCAATGCAGTGTTCACTGGATGTTCAAACTGTTCTTTATTCAGCCTCCAGTTAATCCAAAATGCGGCTGCAAGAATTATTACAAGAACTAGAAAATACGAACACATAACTCCAGTTCTTCAATCCTTACAGTGGCTCCTGGTTAAGTTTAGGACAGATTTCAAAATCCTCCTTTTAACATATAAAGCATTAAATGGCGGAGGTCCAGCTTACTTGTCTGAACTTATCATGACTTACAAACCTGAGCGCACATTAAGATCTCAAGATGCTGGTCTGCTTATGATTCCAAGGATTAATAAATTAACAGGGGGAGGTCGAGCTTTTAGTTACAGGACCCCTAAACAGTGCAGTGGTCTGCCAGCTACTATAAGAGATGCCCCTTCAGTCTCAGCTTTCAAAGACTCACGACTTCAGTTTAGCACACCCTGACTAGAGCTGCTGATTAACTGTACAGACTGCATCTCTCTTGTTAGTCATTAGCACTAAAACATCAGTAACATGATAGTTAGAACTGAATACTAACTCTCACCTATTCTGTTTCTGTTCTCGGTACCCAAATGTGGCACTCGGTGCCACGGCCCACCTGCCAAGTTGTTTGCCTGCCTATGGTAAAGTCATCCCTGATGGAGGATCACAGGAATCATGGGAAAGAGGGTCCTTTCATCGAGCAGCGTTTCAGCCGTGGCATGGCCAAATGGGGAGGCAGCTTGATGGATGAGGTCTCCAGGACTCTAAAAATATCCAAATCTTATTATGTGATATCATCTACTGTTAAATTCTGCTCCATAATTCTAAAATTTTTATTATTATGCTGTATTAAGGAATTGTTCTGTTCTGTGTATTGTATTGTGTTGACCCCCTACTTTTGACACCCACTACACGCCCAACCTACCTGGAAAGGGGTCTCTCTTTGAACTGCCTTTCCCGAGGTTTCTTCCATTTTTCCCTACAAGGTTTTTTGGGAGTTTTTCCATGTCTTCCCAGAGAGTCAAGACTGGGGGGCTGTCAAGAGGCAGGGTCTGTTAAAGCCCATTGCGGCACTTCCTGTGTGATTTTGGGCTATACAAAAATAAACTGTATTGTATTGTATTGTATTGTATTAATCCTGCTTACTATACCAAATTCTTTCTATCTATTATATAGTGCCTTTCACATCTATCTATCTATCTATCTATCTATCTATCTATCTATCTATCTATCTATCTATCTATCTATCTATCTATCTATCTATCTATCTATCTATCTATCTATCTATCTAACTGTCTAAAGAGACAGTGAGCCTCTCTGTGGAGGACAGGTGGTCACCTTGGCATGGCTCAAAATCCATCCCAAAGCCACCTTGGGTGCCATCCTGTCAGACGATATAAACCAAAGGATTACCTGCACGGCCTAATGGGATTCATTTCCAATTCCAGCTTCTTTTTCTTGTTTTTATTGCCATTTCTGTGTGGAGTTGGCACATCCTCCCTCTACCCTTGTGTGGTTTTCTACCAAATCCCAAAGACTTGCAGATCAAGTAAAGTGGCCCCGATAAACCAACACATCATGAGTTCACTGGCCTCTCGTCCAGGGCTGGCTCGTGTTGTGTCCCTGGCGTACTAACGTCATCTCCAACTCTAAATTAAAAAAGGTGAGTAGTGCAAATAATTTAAAAATGAGATAGAAGACGTCAAGAAAAATCTTCCAGTGCACCCTGATGGAGGGGCATTTTGGGAAATGAATGGCATCCTATCAATTAAGAGTGTCCTCCTCCAGGCTGCATCTTCTACCTGCTCTAGAAATGAGAACAGCGGCGGGAAGAACTCTGACAGGCAGATAAGCAGCTGTGCTGTAAATAAACAGAAAGAAACTACAGGGAAGGGGGCCACAGCCCACCGAAGAAAAGCCCACTGTCCTCCACGTGGAACCCGGCAAAAATGGCCACAGCAGGCTGCTGAGACGACACACACAGATTTAAATTTCAATTGATAATTATCTGCCCATCAGTCCCATCACTGCCTCATTCATTTTCCAGACTCGGGTCTGTCATTAACCTCTGAATCCCTGGGAAGGCATTCAAAAAATAAAAATTGCCATCTTTGTCTAGAAATGCCAACGCCGCTGCAATCTGAGCCACTGCCGTGATGCAAATGAGACGGCAGCACCAAGTCTCTCTGAAGGATCCTCTGTTAGAAATACAGCAGAGCCGAGTCGGGACTAACATTTACACTTAAAACAGACAGACTGGCGGCCCCACCATTTGGTATCGGCCATTGGGCCAAATGACTGGCATCCCTTCCAGGGCAGCTTCATGGAAAGGCGCTGACAACCAGTGCTTGTAAAAGTCAGTCCTGCAGTTTCAGTAAATGAATGGTGCCAAACCTGGAGACCCTGCCTTGTACCCAGTGCTCTCTTATGGAGCCCAACAATTAACTGAGGTTAGGAGGAGAAGATCAGTGGATGACTGAGCGAGGACTTTAAACTCAGCCAATCAGATTAGGATGGTGCAGGTCCCAGTGAACTACACGGTATACAGTAGTGCTCCACGTCTCAATTAGGGCATCAATCATGGAAATCAACGAGTCTCTTCTTAGGCGTTAGCAACACGCCCAACCAATTGTTCATTTATTTAGCATCTTCACAGAAGTCACCACCATGAAGAATTTTACAAACATCTGTTTGAATGAGAATTGGCACTATATAACAGATAGATAGATAGATAGATAGATAGATAGATAGATAGATAGATAGATAGATAGATAGATAGATAGATAGATAGATAGATAGATATGAAAGGCACTATATAACAGATAGATAGATAGATAGATAGATAGATAGATAGATAGATAGATAGATAGATAGATAGATAGATAGATAGATGTGAAAGGCACTATATAACATAGATAGATAGATAGATAGATAGATAGATAGATAGATAGATGTGAAAGGCACAATATAACATAGATAGATAGATAGATAGATAGATAGATAGATAGATAGATAGATAGATAGATGGATGTGAAAGGCACTATATAAGATAGATAGATAGATAGATAGATAGATAGATAGATAGATAGATAGATAGATGTGAAAGGCACTATATAACATAGATAGATAGATAGATAGATAGATAGATAGATAGATAGATAGATAGATAGATAGATAGATAGATGGATGTGAAAGGCACTATATAACAGATAGATAGATAGATAGATAGATAGATAGATAGATAGATAGATGTGAAAGGCACTATATAAGAGATAGATAGATAGATAGATAGATAGATAGATAGATAGATAGATAGATAGATAGATGTGAAAGGCACTATATAACAGATAGATAGATAGATAGATAGATAGATAGACAGATAGACAGATAGATAGATAGATAGATAGATAGATAGATAGATGTGAAAGGCACTATATAACAGACAGATAGATAGATAGATAGATAGATAGATAGATAGATAGATAGATAGATAGATAGATAGATAGATAGATAGATAGATAGATAGGGAAGGCACTATAGAATACATAGAGGGTGCTTTGTGCTCTGTATAGTTCAAATAAATTTAATTATTGGACTTTTACCTGGTGTCTGGCGTCTGGTCTGAGGGTTCAAGGGGAAAACAGTGCCCCCTATCTGTCACAACAGATAGATAGATAGATAGATAGATAGATAGATAGATAGATAGATAGATAGATATTAAAGGCACTATATAATATATAGTTGGAAAGGTACTGTAATATTTAGATTGTTTCAAAGGCACTATTTACTCTATTAGATAAATAAAGCAATATATAATAGAAAGAAATGAACGTCACTATAAGATAGATAGGTAGATAAGTATAATATATAATTGTGTTAATATATAATGGATATGATGTGAAATGCACCACATAAAATATTGATAGATAGCTACTATATAATAAATAAGTAGATTACGTGAAAGGCACTATATAATGGATGTGTTGTGAGAGGCTTGTATACAAAGGCAGATAAATTTTAAAGGTGCCAGTTTGATATATAAATGTGAAAAGCACTACATGTCTGTTTCTTTTTATAGCGCCTTTCCTATCTTTAGATCTCTAATTCGTCACAGACCTTCCACAGCCAATAACTAACAACGGCACATCAGTTGATTTCATTTTTATGTCATCAGAGATTTGATAAATGAGAGGTCACCATTCAGTCCATTTATCCCTTGTTTGTTTAGCTAATGGCTGTGCTGTCCCAAGTATCTAATCCAGGTTTCTGCTTCAGCTCTGTGATTCGGTATTTGCACCTTAACAGATAGAAAGGTGCTATGTAATAAATGCCTAGATGTGTCTGAATGGCACTATATACAGTAAATGTTAACTGGTTTAATGATTCAGTATTGAGTCTCTAAGATTTTTGACGTGTTTGTAGGCAGGAAGGGTAGGCAGTGTGCCCACTACTGGCTGAAGTGTTTGACTAGAAACTGCTAAGCTGGCCTGGGCTGAAGGACTGAGTGTGCCTTGTGACATGCTGGCACCTCTTTGTGGTTTGGTGCCCACCTGCTACAAAATGCTGCCCAGATAGGCCTTAATTTAAGGATCCCAGGGTATGTACCTGATTAGATAGATAGATAGATACTTTATTAATCCCAAGGTGAAATTCCCATACTCCAGCAGCAGCCTACTGATAAAGAACAACATTAAATTAAAGAGTGATAACAATGCAGGTATAACAGACAATAACTTTATATAATATTAACGTTTAACCCCCCCGGTGGAATTGAAGAGTCACATAGTGTGGGGTCTCCTCAGTCTGTCAGTGGAGCAGGATGGTGACAGCAGTCTGTCTCTGAAGCTGCTCCTCTGTCTGGAGATGATCCTGTTCAGTGGATGCAGTGGATTCTCCATGATTGACAGGAGTCTGCTCAGCGCCCGTCGCTCTGCCACGGATGTCAAACTGTCCAGCTCCGTGCTTACAATAGAGCCTGCCTTCCTCACCATTTTGTCCAGGCATGAGGCGTCCCTCTTCTTTATGCTGTCTTCCCAGCACGCCACCGCGTAGAAGAGGACACTCACCACAACCGTCTTATAGAACATCTGCAGCATCTTACTGAAGATGTTGAAGGACGCCAGTCTTCTAGTGAAGTATAGTCGTCTCTGTCCTTTCTTACACAGAACATCAGTATTGGCAGTCCAGTCCAGTTTATCATTCAGCTGCACTCCCAGGTATTTATAGGTCTGCACCCTCTGCACAGTCACCTCTGATGATCATGGGGTCCATGAGGGGCCTGGTCCTCCTAAAATCCACCACCAGCTCCTTGGTTTTGCTGGTTTTCAGTTGTAGGTTGTTTGAGTCGCACCATTTAACAAAGTCCTTGATTAGGTTCCTATACTCCTCCTCCTGCCCACTCCTGATGCAGCCCACCATAGCAGTGTCATCAGTGAACTTTTGCACGTGGCAGGACTCTGAGTTGTATTGGAAGTCCAATGTATGTTGGCTGAACAGGACCTGAGAAAGTCCAGTCCCCTGCGGCGCTCCTGTGCTGCTGACCACAATGTCAGACCTGCAGTTACCGAGACGCACATACTGAAGTCTGTCTGTGAGATAGTCCATGATCCATGCCACCAGGTGTGAATCTACTGCCATCTCTGTCAGCTTGTCCCTAAGGAGCAGAGGTTGGATGGTGTTGAAGGCACTAGAGAAGTCCAGAAACATAATTCTTACAACACCACCTCTCTCCAAGTGGGAGAGGGATCGATGTAGCATGATGGCATCCTCCGCTCCCACCTTCTCCTGGTATGCGAACTGCAGAGGGTCGAGGGTATGGCAGATCTGTGGCCTCAGGTGGTGAAGCAGCAGCCGCTCCATGGTCTTCATCAGATGTGACATCAGAGCAACAGGCCGGAAGTCGTTCAGCTCACTAGGACGTGATATCTTTGGGACTGGGGTGATGCAAGATGTTTTCTAAAGCCTCAGGACTCTCCTCTGCTCCAGGCTCAGGTTGAAGATGCTATTATACAAAGTTAAACACAATTATAGAGATATCTCCTCCAGGGGGCACCTCATGTAGCTCCACTGGTGAACCAGCTTCAATCCTGCATGGGAATCGCCCAGTTGGTAGCTCGTTCTGCTTACAATGCCACCTCCATATCACAAACACAACGTCTCTACTGTACTCAGCCTGAACAAATCCCCAGTCCGGCTCTGACGGGACATGAAGGGCGCTCTTGGTACTCCAGCGTTTGTCTTCTCCAGATGCTGTAGGAGTCTGCAGAAGTTTCGAGTGGCAGGCAGCTTATGGAGAGCAGCGAGTCCAAAGCCGGGTCAAGCAGATCTTCAGCTGAGGTGGTGGTGGTGGTCTCAAAACGCCAGGGTGCATAAACACCTTTTAGGACGTCATTGTCTTGGTACAGTAAACCAGTCGGTGTCTGACTAGGAGTTCTGTCGCCCTATTTCTAGAAGTTTCTGCCAATCCAACGGCTTTTGCAGCCTTCCTCAAGCAGGGCCCGCGAATCGCTTTGTTGTGCAGCAGAAGAATGAAAGCCAAGGCAAGCAATGAATAAGAAAACGGAAACGTGAGCGACTGATAATAATCGTAAATGAACTCAGATTACTGTTTATATAAATCAGCGCCGCTTCATATGCAGGCTGTTAGAGTTTATGAAACACACAAACCACAGCCACACACCGCACGCACTTAATCACGCACTTAGCTGCAGATTTGAAGAATACGCCGAATAATCATAAACTGTTAGAACAAGACGTCAACTTCGGTAAAACGAGAGCCGCCATTTCACTCTTTGGCCCAGGACCGGTCGAGACCTGAATGAATTTGTCACACCCCAGGCGTAGTTGGCTTCAAAGCGACTGCAACATAAAGGTCGACCTCGGTAGCCCCCCAGTTCTCTCCGTGTGCCGCCTGCCTCGAGCACATCGAGAAGCTTCGCAGTCTCATTTCGGTCAGGTCGGGTTTCACGAGCCACCCCACTTAACCTCATGTTGAAAGGGGACCCACGGCAGGCGGTAATTTAAGCTTCTCACGGTGCCAAAAGTCAACTTCAGGTAGTAAACAGTAAACGCGGATGATTTATCATCATCTAATGTGTTTGGGGGCGGGGGTTATGTGGGGAGACTCCCGTCGTAAATAACGGGCCAAGCGGGACGGGAGGAACGCGGGAGCAGCGGCTCCCATCCCTCCGCACAAGCCTTCAGCTTTCTGTCCGTCTTGCTTCTTGTTTGGTGCGGTCGCTGGTCATGTGATGACGTCTGCTATGATTGCCATCTCTGTCTGTCTGTCTGTCTGTCCGCATGAAACAGCTCGCCTCCCAGCAGACACATTTTGTTGAAATTTCTCACGCTTATTCTTCAAGGAAATTGGTCCGCGCAGAGCGCGCTGCATACGTTCTTGAAATTTCAACATCAGACACTGAAAAGCAAAGTTTTAAAAACTCGTCTCTCTTAAAGCAAAGAAACGTGCGACTTCAACAATACGGTGTCGATCTGACGTTGAGAGCGGACACTTCAGCTCGTGTATTCGAATCAATCGGACAGTCACTCCTGCGCTGAAAAAAAAAAATAACCTCCATTCAACTTCAGATAATTAAGGTAACGATTCACATTTAATATTTTCAACCGGATCCTTCTTATTGAACCCACAATTTTTAGGTTGAGGCAAATCATTTAGAGCAGGGATGGGCAATGTCGGTCCTGGAGAGCCAAAGTGGCCACAGGTTTTTCTTCCAACCCACCTTCTTAATGAGAAGTAACTTATAATTGATGAAGCACTTATTGCAACCCCTTATCAAGCGGGGTCATTTTTGCTAAATCGCTTGTAATTCGACCTCTCCAAATTAGAATCATTGCTGTTATTGAACTATCTGGAGTATAAACACATGTTTGGTCTCTTTGTAAAGGTAACATTCTCTAGTTTCACCCTTAGTAGTCAGAATCACTGTAGGTGTGACTGATCAAAAGTTATGCACATTAGAACTCACAAAAAAAACAATTTTTTTGTTCTCGCCTAAGTTTTTTTATGAAAATAAAGGAAAATAAAGCTGCAGTAGGTAGGTGGGGACAGAAACACACTATGTACCAACAGAATAACTTGTTGACTACTCACATTTCAAATTTAAAAAGAATACCTGTCAAAATGACATTTGTACACCAGTTTTTATGTGGGCATGTCCAGGTGCTTTTTAGAGGGACCATTATCCACATTTTGGAACGTATGGAAAAGTGTAATAACTTTTGAATGCTTCAACCCACAGATATCAATGAGGGCTCTACTGAAAGCTTACACCTAAAGGAATCTATATCTACACACAGTGTCACTCTATTAGTTATGGAAATAATAAAAACAATAAAAAATACACATTTCTATGTAAAAATAGTCAATACAAGTCTTATGGGCCAAAAATATATTTATATTTTTATTTTTACTTTTTTTATAAAATGCACACAAACTATATACATTTCTTTTACAAACTGTTACAACACAGCTCAGCGTTTTTCCATGTGCCACTTGATGGCAGCAATCACTAGCAAGCAGAAAGCACAAGGCGTGGCATGTCGCTCTCTGCCATTAGACGTCTCCTGGGCCGGATGAATACTTTCACGCAGCGTACATGAATCTATTATTTAATCAAGCGTTTATTTACGTTTATCTACTTTATTCATATTTAAAATGCGAAAAAACTTGGCAAATCACAATAAACAACCACGCACCAACTCTGCAGACTGGCACAAATGCCACCTTTGTGCAGCTCCGATCATTTTGTTTACAAGTTAGTATGGCAAGTTACATATCAAAATGCTCAGCTGCTCATTGGCTGTAAGTTTTGAGTGTCAGTCACAGTGTCCAATCAAACTGATAGATTCTACCAGGTTTGGAGTTGTACGTCATCCTTCAGCTGTCTGTGACACTCGTTGGCTATACGAGGTGCCAGTCAACCCCAGACCCGTCGTAATTGGCCAACTTAGGTGTCGATCAAAAGCTAACACTTCCGTGTTTCATGCGGTAGCATGGTTATCGCCGACAGAAACAAATTACGTCTGATATGATCAATAGAAATGAAAAAAAATTACGTAGGTGGTCTCAAGTTATGAAACGTTTTCTGGAGTTTTTGTCCCTTTGAGGATATATCGTGTGTTTTGGACCTAATCGTTTTACTGGATTATATTCGCTGGAGCCTTACGGACACAATGGGATCAATACTGCTCGGAAATATTGATGTTTGACTTGCAGGGGGTCTTCAAAGGTAGGGACAGTCAACTCTTAAAAGTATGTACTTCTCTGTAAAAAAGGCTTTAGTGTCAGTGCTGTGGTTGTTGTGTGTCAAAATGGTTTATATCATCGGTAAGACGAGACTTTGAAGTTTCATTTGATGGGTAGGGTGTCGAGATGCATGGCAGATGGGCATGCACACATTACTGTAACGTTTTTAAAACGCTGTTATGTCCCGGGACTGGCACGTGTGCGCGTTAAGAGGTTTTAAGTGTAACTTTGATTCTTCATTTTAGTGGTCTTGCTCATTAAGGGTCCCCAACCTTATTAGCTTATTTCAATCTTAAACAGCTGCATTCCCTGTTTTAATGGCTCCTTATTAGCAATAAGATGTAAAAGACAAAGCTGCCAGCAGTTCTCCATCTAGCTTGTTTCCATTTACGTCTGTGTGTATTCAGCATGCACTGTTGGATTTAATCAAACACTTAATAGAAAAATGTGGCAGACTGACAATTATCCATTTAAGGCTTCAAATCATTTGGATGATATCTTTGGAACGGAAAAAAAATCTATGCTATAAGAACCTTGCATTGCAGACTAACAATCCATAAAATTAAATAAAGTCTGAGATTGGCAAGGATTCGTTTCTAATTAAGCAATTGGGTTGGAATGAAAACCTGCAGCCAGTGCGGCCCTCCAGGACTGACTTTGCCCACCCCAGATTTAGAGCACCGATGTCGAACTCCAGTCCTGGAGGGCCGCACTGGCTGCAGGTTTTCGTTCTAACATTCTTCACCATTAGTGAGCCATTTTTGCTGCTAATTAACACCCTTTGCCTTTGTTTTAATAAACTTGACTCTGGCCCCTTTGTGGTCTCTATTTCGTTAATTAGCAGCCAAACAATAATGAGTCACAAAACAAGCTGCCACCGGTGCTCACCACACAATATCAGAAAATAAAGAAAGGTGAAAGTCTCAGTAAAGTTGATCTCTCAGGTCACCCAAACATTTTAACGGTGTTCTTAGAAAGAAAGAAAGAAAAAAAAACAGAAAAATCAACAGTTTTGGAAATGTCTGCTGCAGCAGAATAAGAGCAGCAACAAGCTGTGGAATTAAAGAACAGGTTTAATTAACTGCAAGAATGGGCTTCTTATTAAGAGACTGGTTGGAGTGAAATTGGTTGGAGTTTGAAAACCCAGTTCAGCTGGTAACCTGTTGGCTCGTTTCATGTCTCATTTCTGTTTGGCTGACATTTAAAAAAGAAACGAATCAATTCAGAGGACTGAATCCTTAAAAACAGGGTGATTAAAATGAAGGGAAAAGAAGATAATTGGCAGTGAAAACTGGTCACTGATTAGGAAAAGGGTTAGAATGAATACCTGCAGCCACTGCAGCCCAACAGGACTGGAGTTCGACACCCCTGATTTAGAGTGATTGAGTGTAATTCACTTTCAGTTTTATACTGAAGTAAATCTGTTTTTTAAGATGTTACAAGGGTGGCACGGTGGCGCAGTAGTAGCGCTGCTGCCTCGCCGTGAGGTGGCCCGGGTTCTCTTCCCAGGTTCTCCCTCCATGGTGTTTGCATGTTCTCCCCGTGTCTGTGTGGGTTTCCTCCCACAGTCCAAAGACATGCAGGTCAGGTGGATTGGCGATTCTAAGTTGGTGTGTGTCTCCTGTGGTGGGTTGGCACCCTGCCCGGGATTGGTTCCTGTGTTGGCTGGCATTGACTCCAGCAGAGCCCTGTGACCCTGTGTTTGGTTTCAGCAGGTTGGAAAATGTATGAAAGTTGTTACAATTTAAAATGTTTTATTGATCGTAACTTTTTATGCAATTAGAAATATTATGAACATAAAACATTCCAGGGGTGGCACGGTGGCGCAGTGGTAGCGCTGCTGCCTCGCAGTTAGGAGGCCCGGGTTCACTTCCCGGGTCCTCCCTGCGTGGAGTTTGCATGTTCTCCCCGTGTCTGCGTGGGTTTCCTCCGGGCGCTCCGGTTTCCTCCCACAATCCAAAGACATGCAGGTTAGGTGGATTGGCGATTCTAAATTGGCCCAAGTGTGTGTGCTTGGTGTGTGGGTGTGTTTGTGTGTGTCCTGCGGTGGGTTGGCACCCTGCCCAGGATTGGTTCCTGCCTTGTGCCCTATGTTGGCTGGGATTGGCTCCAGCAGACCCCCGTGACCCTGTATTCGGATTCAGCGGGTTAGAAAATGGATGGATAAAACATTCCAATGGTGTTCTTTTTACATTTATTTAAATATCTAGTGGCAATACTCAAGAATTTTGTAGTGTAATTCTTAAATATACAACAAAAAATGATTAAACGTTTCTACAACTTTCTTGAAAGTATGTTTTATTACGAGTTCTTATACTTAAAATGAAATGTTGAGAAGCAGGGTTAGATAGATGTGAAAGGCACTATATAAGAGATAGATAGATAGATATCTATCTATCTGTTATATAGTGCCTTTCACATCTATCTATCTATCTATCTATCTATCTATCTAGCTATCTATCTGTTATATAGTGCCTTTCACATCTATCTATCTATCTATCTATCTATCTATCTATCTATCTATCTATCTATATATATATAGTGCCTTTCACATCTATTTATCTATCTATCTATCTATCTATCTGTTATATAGTGCCTTTCACTCTATCTATCTATCTATCTATCTATCTATCTATCTATCTATCTATCTATCTATAGTGCCTTTCACATCTATTTATCTATCTACCTATCTATCTGTTATATAGTGCCTTTCACATCTATCTATTTATCTATCTATCTATCTATCTATTATATAGTGCCTTTCACATCTATCTATCTATCTATCTATCTATCTATCTATCTATCTATCTATCTATCTATCTATCTATCTATCTATCTAACAGATAAATAGATAGATAGACTGCAGTGGGCTGGCTCCCTGCCCGGGGTTTGTTTCCTGCCTTACGCCCTGTGTTTGCTGAGATTGGCTCCAGCAGACCCCTGTGACCCCGTAGTTAGGATACAGCGGGTTGGATAATAGATAGATAGATAGACAGACAGACAGATGTGGACGTTACTCACAGAGGCCGATTTTGATGATTGGACTCTCCGTCTGTGAAGGTCACCTGCAGACACCACCCTGAGCTCCACACTAACTGCGGTTTCACACTTGAAGGATTTTTGCTCGAGTGCCTTTTTTTTTTTTTTACATGCCCCCATGCCCACCTGAATAAATGGCTTCTTACTCTTTGAGTTATTAACTCTGACCAGCAGATTCCATCTCCTCATTTCTGGCACCGCTGACTCAGGACTGGTGGGCTGCGAGTTCTGCCACCGAAGCCAAAGCACTCGAGTGGAAAACGCCGAATGGGTCGGCCGTCTGCGTGCAGAGATTAGGGGCCGGGAGATGAGGGCTGTTGAGTCGGCCACCAGAATGACTGAGCTTCTTATTCAGATTTGAGGAGAGTGTCATTTTCTTCAAACATCAGGTAGTCATTTGACACGCTTTAATCCAATGATAAGCGCCCATGTGAAGATCATTATGTCCGAGTCTGGAGACCCCTGTCATGCTTTACTTGTCCTGGACAATATGCAGCAGTGAAGAGGATTCACAACTTGGGCAAGGCTGCTGGGGGTCCACTCATGTTTCAAAAGCAAATGGCCAGCAGCTTACTGGAGGTGGGCTTTATTTCATTGAACCCCTCAATTTATGACTGGGACAGGTCAAGTTTGATACCCCAGTGGCTCACAATACATCATAAACACAAGCCATCTATGCAGTGGACACCAGTGACAGCATCAGAATTTAAACTGACATATTTATATAGCGCCTTTCTATAGCAAACACTTTACTAGTTTCTGGAATATTACACCCTCACACAGAATCTCCTGACAAACCTGCACTCGCTCAAAGGCACCACAGCTGGGGTGAGCACAGAATGTTCTAGACTTTTCAAAGCTGGACCAATTTCATTCAAATATTCCCATCCACTCGTATGTCAGCCTGGCTCTTAAATCCAGTTCATGGTCCAGTGGTCTGCAGTCTAGTAATAGCAACAGTAATAATAATAGTCGTAGTCGTCATAGTAAGAGTGGTAGTGTCACGTGTGCAAGATACAGAGAGGCTCTTACTTGTATGTGCGACCAACATGTAACGACACACTGGCATCGTTCAGAGCTATGAGAAACAAGACCGAATGACAGATGGATCCTGAAGTTGGAAAATCTCATTTAATCAAACATCCATGCGGATTCAAAAACTGCTTCATCCTGAGCGGGGGACACGGAGAAGCTGGAGCCTATCATAGCAGGCATTGGGGGGGCACAAGACAGGAAGAGCCTCTGGACAGGGCGCCAGTCCATCACAGGGTGAACTGACAGACACACACATCAGGGATCAGTTTAGCAAAACAAGTCCGCATAACCTGCATGATTCTGGGAAGAAACATAAATGAACACGGGCAGAACATGCAAATGCCAATCTTTACTCAGTTCAATGAAAAGAAAAAATCTAAACTCCAATATACTCAATTCACAAAATACACTCAGCGGTCTTTATAAAAGAAAAACATTACAAATAGATAGATAGATAGATAGATAGATAGATAGATAGATAGATAGATAGAGTATGTGAAAGGCACTATATGATAGATAGATAGATAGATAGATAGATAGATAGATAGATAGATAGATAGATAGTGAAAGGCACTATATGATAGATAGATAGATAGATAGATAGATAGATAGATAGATAGATAGATAGATAGAAAGTCATTATAAGATAGATAGATGGAAAGGCACTATATAATAGATAGATAGATAGATAGATAGATAGATAGATAGATAGATAGATAGTGAACGGCACTATATGATAGATAGATAGATAGATAGAGAGTGAAAGGCACTATATAATAGATAGATAGATAGATAGATAGATAGATAGATGTTAAAGGCACTCTATAATAGATAGACAGATAGACAGATGCAGTACATACATAGATAGGAAAGGCACTATATAAATGCTAAATATAAATTTTTAAACAGACTTTCATGGGTCTTATAAAGTCCATGCCTATGCCAATCAGAGGAACAGCACCATATTAGGAAGGTTTTTGAATCTTTTGGCTTCTCAGTGTATATAAAGTGCCCAGTGCCAGTGCCCACCAAAACAATGTTTCAAATGTGGTTATGGGGGCACTAAGACCCCAAGTTTGCTTCTTTTTTTTTTTTTGGTGATTACTTGCAGGTGACGTTTATATTGTGGATCAGTTGTTAGCCACATAGGACCCCATTTGGTTTTGTATAGCGCCTTGCCATATTGAACCTCTTCCCATACTGTCTAATTTAAACACCTCTTATTAGAACATTACAATAACGGTTGACAAGAACAGGCCATTCAGCCCAAGAGGCTCGTCCATCCTATTCACCTTGATTGCCTAAAACAAAATCCAATTGAGTTTTGAAGGCCCCTAAAGTCCTCCTGCCCACCACACTACTTGGTCACTTATTCCATGTGTCTGTGGTCCTCTGTGTAAAGAAAACCCTGGTGATTCGTATAAAATTCACCCTTGACAAGGGTATTAAGGTCTTTTCATGTCACCGTGAGTTGACGTGAGATGACCGATTAAACCGTTTTTCATAACAAATGACACTTCATATGGCGCCCTTTCATACTGAGTCACCTCCATCAGTTTACAGTGAAATGGTTTCACACAGCAGTAGTGTGACCTGTGACAGATAAAGTGACTTGTTTAGGATGGTTGGTGGTAGCTATTAAGGCTGCAAATGGAAACCCCCCACCACCACCCCAGGCCATTTTACAAATATAGATCTTTACAGTTGGACCCTTTTGTTAATGTCACACAGTGCAGCAGTTTTTGAACCATCATCTGTGGAACTCCTAGTCTACAAGATCACAGTGTGCTGTGATTGTCTATGGATCTCATTGTGGGGGTCAGAGGTCCACCAGCAATGTATGAGAAAGTGCTGTACTCTTCTGACATTTGGGGGTTTATAGCAATGTTTCAAAAGGGCCTGCTGCCTCCTAGTGCCTCCCAGTAACTGACACTGGGTTCTTGGATAATGGATTGGTATATCGATGTTCCCATGACGGCTCCCCTCCTACCACCTCACCTGAGACCCCCGTCCCACAAGGTGTAAGATACAGTGCAGTCTCATTTTTCCCAGACCTCCTTCGGTCATTTGGTCACCAGGAAGGCCACCCACCAGACTCTCCCACCCTTTGTAACCCCCAGTTTGCCTAAGTGGTGGAGCTGGTTGGTTCTAAGTGGAAGAAGTAGACAGGAAAAGTGACAACACGTGTGCCATGAAATTGAATCGTTTTAGACAAGTGAGCACAAAGAAATCACAGAAATGGTGACAAGTGTGAAGATCTAATAATGTTCTCCGCTCGTAAGAGTTTCAGAGCCAGAGGGGATACATACTGTACATCTTTAATTGTTTGCATCTCATTGTCTTTTTCATTGTTTAAGGTACTTGCATGAATGTGAGCCTCAGCAGTTTCTCTTTTCATTTCTTTGTCTGTCAGAGCGGGCAATGGTGGCAGTTGCGCCAGCAGAACACTTTTATTAACAGTGGTCAGCGCCATTGGGGTGACTAGAAGCAAGGTGTGCTCAAGACTACGTCGGCCCCCATAACCACCCATAAACAGACTTCCAAAAGAGAGAGAGAGAGAGAACCCCCCTTTTTAGATACATGTGGTCACATCCATAATTGAAATCAACCAAGGAGGTGTGAGAGGTTCCCCCATAGTCAGTGGTCAGTGTTATTGGGATGAGCAGGTGCAGGGTGGGCTAAAGGCTACGTCGGGCCCCCATAACCACCCAAAAGAGAGGGTCCCCCTTTTTGATACATGTGGTCAGGTCCACAACTGAAATCAACAAAGGAGGTGTGGGAGGGTCCCCCTTGGTCAGTGGTCAGTATTGTTGGGATGAGCAGGTGCAGGGTGGGCTCAAGGCTACGTCGGACCCCTGGGCCGTGTTGGTTGCAACCACCCAAAAGAGACTTCCAAAAGAGAAAGTCCCCTTTTATATACATGTGTTCAGGTCCTTACATGAAATCAGCAAAGGAGGTACGGGGCCGGGGGTCCTCCTCAGTCAGTGGTCAGTATTATTGGGATGAGCAGGTGCAGGGTGGGTTAAAGGCTACGTTGGGCCCCCATAACCACCCAAAAGAGAGGGTCCCCCTTTTTGATACATGTGGTCAGGTCCATAACTAAAATTAACAAAGGAGGTGCGGGAGGGTCCCCTTGGTCAGTGGTCAGTATTGTTGGGATGAGCAGGTGCAGGGCATGGTCAAGGCTACGTTGGACCCATAGGCAGTGTTGATTGCAACCACCCATAAAGAAAGAGACCCCCTTTTAAATACATGTAGTCATGTCCATAACTGAAATCAATAAAGGAGGTGCAAGGTGGGTGTCTCGCTTGGTCAGTGGTCAGTGTTTTTGGGATGACCAGGTGCAGGGTGGGTATGTTGTGCTTCTGGGCAGTATTAGTTGTAACCAGACCTCCAAACGAGAGCCCCCCTTTTAGATCCATATTCTCGGATCTATAACTGAAATCAACTAAGTAGGTGTGCGGAGCCCCCCATATTAGAAATGAGTGACCTTGTGATCACATCTGAACTGGGGAGAGGATTGCAACGCATCTCCAGATAGCGGCTTCATGGAGGAGATTTGGCACCCCTAGGCCGGTGTCTACTCAGCTTATATAGAGCCAGCCCTGACCGTGTGGGACGTCTTCTGAGGGGACTTCACTTCCCAGCATTCAGCAGGAGTGTGCAAAACCCAATGAATGATGGGCTTGCACTTGGTGAATGTGGTAACCAGAAACCAGATGGTTATTCTGATTGAGCAAACGAGAACCTGTGATGGAGACGGGAGAAGCGTCCCACCCCGTGATCAGAGCCGCACTCATTTTTCTGTTTGTGTTCTTTCACGGCACTTCAAAGACACTTTTCAACATTGAAGCTCAGCTCATTCTCACGCTGGGGTCGCCTCTTTCTCCAGGTCTTACTCACCCACTAACTTTTTAATCTCTCCTATCACCTCCTCAAATGTTTTTCTCTTACCTACTCGCCCCTTTATCTCCTTTATCATCTGTCCCAGCTTTGTCCCCTCCTTCATTTGTCACCTGCTCTTTCCTTTTCAGCTGTACACCTGATGAAGTCTATTCAGCCAAAATGTTACATCTTTAACTGTCTTCCTTTAATAGTTGTAGATGCCCCATGGGATGGATGGGCATCCCGGCCAGAAGAGGGGATGGTTCCTTACCCAGATGTGGAGGGCGCCTAACAGGCAGATGGGCATTCCTGCCGGGGAGGAAAAAAGGCAACAGACATGGAAGGGAGGGAGTGATGGTCAACCCACTAAAAAGAGAAGATATCGCGGGGGGGCTATTGAATTCCCTTAGCACACTAGACGGCAGCAGCCCCGGATATTGGTCCCCAGTGGGAAGCCTGCAGGGCATGCTGGGAGATGTAGTCTGATAGAGCAGCCCTACTTGAGTCACTGGGTGCCACAAGAGACAGACTCCCTGCAGTGATGAACTTCCATATGACCCGGAAGTGCTTCCATCGGGCATTGGTCCTGGCACCAGATGTACTCCCAGGTCCTTAATAAATGAGACCACACTCCCTTGACCAGGCGAGTCGGAGCTGGGAGGACGAAGGGCAGTGCGGTGGTGAGAGGAATTGTGGTGGAAGAATTGAACTGTGGAGAGAGAAACCTGTGCTTTGGTGCTTTTCATTACTTGTTTGAGGGGTCCGGTTAACAAACCAACCTTTATTTGAAGCCGGGACTGTGCTTGTGTGTTCGTGTCGGGATTTGGGCTCGCTGACTCCCCGGTTTCCATCACACAGTATGGTAAAGGCGCTTAATGTATGTTTTCCTTTGTTTAAAAAAAATAAGATGGCATTAAAATGTCAGTGGGAAACAAAACAGTCTGGATGAAGTGGCGGGGGTCTCTGACAGACAGCGTCTCAGTTATATGTGTCACGAGAAAGCAGCTTTTCCATGTCCTGCTGGCATGGATTTGGTTTACTGACTGCTTATTCTTGTACAATGAAATTTGTATGTACAGTATACCATTTGAATGTCTTATCCCACTACTGACACCAGTGTGTGACTCTGAGCAGGTCACTTTACTCGTCTTTGCTCCAATTGGGGACAAAAAGTAAAAGAAATGAAACCAATTGTGTCTTAGATGTTGTAAGAAGCCTCCGTCTAACAGTAAGGAATAATCCTAATGATGACATTCTGCATATCTAATATATTGTGTGTTCCATGGTAGAGTTAGATCGGTACAAAAATGTTTGACTTAATAACAATATTAAAACCAATAATAATAATAATAATAATAATAATAATACATTTTGTCTATGTAACTCCCTTCCAATATGCCCTGGGCACTTTAGAATCAATGCCATCTTTCAGACCTCCATACTGGTACCCAAACTCTTCTGACGCAAATAACGGACAACTCCAAGCCCCCTTGTTTGACTCCGGCCTCCCTGGTGCACCAGGACCTGGTGACGCACCTCAAACCTCATCTCGATTGGTAACCCAACCCTAATCTTAAGATTTTAAAATGTAACCCTAATCTTAAATTTGTTGTGATGTCCTAATGTTAACACACATCCTTGGGTGGGGGTAACACTATTTGGACGGTCTTTCCATACCCAAATAAAACCCTAATAAAAGGAACCAACAACCGCCACTCATCAGGAGGAGGAGGACAATGCTTAGAGGAGGAGTGGTGGTGCCGAAAGAGAGGAGTGTGGTCTTTTATTTTATTTGTGCTTGGGACTGTGTTGTGCCTGTGGGGATTACGGGGACGACGTGCCCCACAGGTGAAGAAAAATAACAGTTTATTTATTTTATACGTGCCTCCCACTCCAGTCTCCCGTTTCCAGTTTGTCGAGACAGGCGTTTATATAGCGCCTTGTTACAGACAACACAGGACACAAATCAGGAACAAATCCCGGGCATGGTGCCAGCCCACCGCAGGGCACACACACACACACACACACCAAGCACACAAACTAGGGACAATTTAGAATCGCCAATGTACCTAAATTGCATGTCTTTGGACTGTGGGAGGAAACCCACGCAGACACGGGGAGAACATGCCAACTCCACGCAGGGAGAACCCGAGAAGGGAACACCCAGGTCTCCTAACTGCGAGGCAGCAGCGCTACCCACTGTGCCACCCCATTATTTTGGTTATTGTCTTAATATTTCATTTTAATAGTTTTGAACATTTAGTTTAATTAAGTGTATTTTGTTATGTTCCTTGTTTCTACTGAAACCTCTCCTCATTTGGTTACCTGACAATATTCATCATGCGATGGAGGGTTGAAGAATATGTAATATCTGCCCTCTCCAATATGATTGCTTGTTAACATCGATCATTTGATAACCCAAGCCCTTGTCTTACTCCAGATTCCCAAGTGCTGCTCACAATTACTCGCCTTCCTCAGGCACCATGACTTTGAGACGCACTCTGCTCCTCCTCTCTCTTGGTAGCCATGAAGTCCCAATGCACTTAACTCCTGTCTTACTCCAGCTACGCTGGTGCTGCCCACAATCCTGTAGCCTCGACTTCGCAACATACTATGTACCTTCTCCCTATTGATAATGTCCTGATTGTGTCAAAGCAGTACGTTTGGAAGCCCCCATGAAGTCCCAATAACGTTGTCACACACGTTCACTTAGGAGGCAGTCAGCAAGCCCGAATGTGAGCGATATATTATCAGACGAAGGGTTGAATTGGGGCACTGATTTCTCTTCTCTCTATATTTACAGAACCAAAGAAGAAAACTAATAGCAATCCCCACTCACCAACAACATTTCAGATAACTGAAAATGGCTCCACTCCAACCACTTCTTCCATGATGATGTCACTTCTTGCTCCCCATGGATGACGTCACTTCTGGTCCCTCGATGATGATGTCACTTCCAGCCAATCCAGATGACATTACGTCCGGTCCCGTATTGATGACATCACTTCCAGTCCCGTATTGATAATGTCACTTCCTGTCCCTTGACGATGATGTCACTTCCAGCCAATTCAGATGACATCACGTCCGGTCCCGTATTGATGACATCACTTCCGGCCCCTCAACAATGACGTCACGTCTGGCCCTTCCAGATGACATCACTACCGTTACCCCCTAACTTCCTGCCAACTCATATCCTGTAGCCATTTTCTTCTATAAGCGATCATATCAACACTGTACTCTGTCGAATGTTTGATTTATTTTCAATTCGTTTGGACCAACAACAAACAAATATTATACGGGGCAATTCCCCAACTCTTTTTGGACATTTTGTCTATGCTATTTCTTCACAACGTCAAAGCAATAAGGTGTTGTGGGCCCTGTAAAGACCCATCACGTTGAAGTTGATGGCACCTTCTCCATTCAAAATTAGCCACCAGGAACCGAAGAGAACACTCTGGGTTTACAGAGTGGAGAGCAGTCCCTGGCACTGATTGGCAGGTGGTCTTGCCTTTTGGGGGTGGAGGGGGTAACCACCCACAGAAAACATTGAACATTACAATACAATTGACAAAACATCCATCCATCTATTACCCAACCCGCTATATCCTAACTACAGGGTCACGGGGGTCTGCCGGAGCCAATCTCAGTCAACACAGGGCACAAGGCAGGAAACAAACCCCAGGCAGGGAGCCAGCCCACTGCAGTCTATCTATCTATTTATCTGTTAGATAGATAGATAGATAGATGTGAAAGGCACTATATAATAGATAGATAGATAGATAGATAGATAGATAGATAGATAGATAGATAGATGTGAAAGGCACTATATAATAGATAGATAGATAGATAGATAAATAGATGTGAAAGGCACTATATAACAGATAGATAGATAGATAGATAGATAGATAGATAGATAGATAGATAGATAGATAGATAGATGTGAAAGGCACTATATAACAGATAGATAGATAGATAGATAGATAGATAGATGTGAAAGGCACTATATAACAGATAGATAGATAGATAGATAAATAGATGTGAAAGGCACTATATAACAGATAGATAGATAGATAGATAGATAGATAGATAGATAGATAGATAGATAGATAGATAGATAGATAGATAGATAGATAGATAGAAGTAGACCAAAAGCACCTCAAAAGCTAGACATCATGCCAAGATCCAAAGAAATTCAGGACCAAATGAGAACAGAAGTCATTGAGATCTATCAGTCTGGTAAAGGTTATAAAGCCATTTCTAAAGCTTTGGGACTCCAGCGAACCACAGTGAGAGCCATTATCCACAAATGGCAAAAACATGGAACAGTGGTGAACCTTCTCAGGAGTGGCCGGCCGACCAAAATTACCCCAAGAGAGCAGAGACGACTCATCCGAGAGGTCACAAAAGACCCCAGGACAACGTCTAAAGAACTGCAGGCCTCACTTGCCTCAATTAAGGTCAGTGTTCACGACTCCACCATAAGAAAGAGACTGGGCAAAAACGGCCTGCATGGCAGATTTCCAAGACGCAAACCACTGTTAAGCAAAAGAACATTAGGGCTCGTCTCAATTTTGCTAAGAAACATCTCAATGATTGCCAAGACTTTTGGGAAAATACCTTGTGGGCTGATGAGACAAAAGTTGAACTTTTTGGAAGGCAAATGTCCCGTTACATCTGGCGTAAAAGGAACACAGCATTTCAGAAAAAGAACATCATACCAACAGCAAAATATGGTGGTGGTAGTGTGATGGTCTGGGGTTGTTTTGCTGCTTCAGGACCTGGAAGGCTTGCTGTGATAGATGGAACCATGAATTCTACTGTCTACCAAAAATCTTGAAGGAGAATGTCCGGCCATCTGTTCGTCAACTCAAGCTGAAGCGATCTTGGGTGCTGCGACAGGACAATGACCCAAAACACACCAGCAAATCCACCTCTGAATGGCTGAAGAAAAACAAAATGAAGACTCTGGAGTGGCCTAGTCAAAGTCCTGACCTGAATCCAATTGAGATGCTATGGCATGACCTTAAAAGGCGGTTCATGCTAGAAAACCCTCAAATAAAGCTGAATTACAACAATTCTGCAAAGATGAGTGGGCCAAAATTCCTCCAGAGCGCTGTAAAAGACTCATTGCAAGTTATCGCAAACGCTTGATTGCAGTTATTGCTGCTAAGGGTGGCCCAACCAGTTATTAGGTTCAGGGGGAATTACTTTTTCACACAGGGCCATGTAGGTTTGGATTTTTTCTCCCTAAATAATAAAAACCATCATTTAAAAACTGCATTTTGTGTTTACTTGTGTTACATTTGACTAATGGTTAAATGTGTTTGATGATCAGAAACATTTTGTGTGACAAACATGCAAAAAAAGAATAAGAAATCAGGAAGGGGGCAAATAGTTTTTCACACCACTGTACATGTCTTTGGACTGTGGGAGGAAACCCACACAGACACGGGGAGAACATGCAAACTCCATGCAGAGAGGACCTGGAAAGTGAACCAAGGTCTCCTAACTGCAAGGCAGCAGCGTTACCCACTGCGCCACCGTGCTGCCCCATCGACAGAACGTAATGAACATGAAGAGAATCAACGCTGAAGTAAAGAGACATTAACTGTGAATCTGAAGCCGCGGCCAGGGGAGGACGTGACACACTGCTGTGTCTTCTTTCTGAACAATTCAGCTTTAGTTTCATCAGTGCTCAAAACTTTTTCCCAGTCACATTGTGGAGGGTCGAGGTGGTCTTTGGCAAACTTCAGGAGAGCCTTGGTATCCTACCATGGAGAACGTGCCACTTCAATGCTTTGTGTATGGCAGACTCATGAACGGAGATGGTCACCTGTCGCCCTTTAACTGTTACTCCTGCGTCCATTTTAACCTCACTGAGTATTCATGGTTGGACCCCCGCCCACTTTTGTCTATGAAGAGTATCCGCAGTACTAAATCATCTCCATTTCAGTGGACTGGTGAATATTGAAAGTCTTTGAATTGACTTGGTAACCCTGTCCAGCTTTATGCGAATCCTTGATTGCAGATGTTATGAGGTCTCATTTTTATAAGGCAAGCCAATGTTCTGAGTGCCGTCTTATTGGTCAAAATATCTCTGAGCTCCACCTCCAAGCTTGTTTCATTGGTTAGCCTCCAGGTGTTAGTTTTTCTTGAAGTACTCGGCCTAGAGGTGAATGCTTGAATGATGTGTTCAGTATGGAGAAAAACAATACAAGAACTGAGTTTGTTCATATTAAGTTATGTGAAGCTCAGGTCTTATTTGAAGACAAATCTCTACATAATTGCGGTGATTTCCAAAGGGTCCACACACTTTTGCTTACCACTGTGTATGTGCTTTATAATGTGTTCAGCACAAAAGAAGCTATGCATTTTTACTTTTTTTTATCATGTAATTCAATAAGAGACCACCTGAACACTTTCCACAAGCATCCTGGCCTGTTCTTCTCAAACTATGCCAGATCCAAGTCTTCTGCGTCTTTAATTCCAGTGGACAAGGTGCCAGTTCCATGAGAGTACAGATGTAAGCGGCATGAAACAAAGAAGTCTCAGTCACTATACAATGGGCTTTGGCCCCCGTCCAGCACATACAAGTGGCTCGCTTTGCTCGACAAGTTTATTTTCTGGAGAGGTCTGGGCTCATTTACTAGTCGTCTTGGAAAGCACGCCGGACACAGCAAAGCTCCCCTGCAGAAAGGCTGGTTGTTTTGTTTGAAAATCATCTGCCCAGCCAGAGCCCACTCTGTTATTTATTTATTTTTTGTTCTTTGTACTGTGGCCACAACAAGGTTTGTTGGAGAGCAGCCTAACAATGTCTTGCATGTCTTGGCCAAAAGAATTGTTTCAAGCACTGATGTGGAGGTGGCTGCCTATAAAAATGCAGCTGGTATTGCCCTGGAGGAGCAGTCACAGTGTGGCCCCACCCCCAGGCCCTCCTCCATACATACTGACCCCGCCCTTCTGGTGTGGTTGATTGGCAATGCAATGGAGGGGTGAACAATATTAAAAAAGCTTGTTTACCATTGTCTGAGTTGGTTGCTTGGTAACACTAATCATGTGATGCAAGGATGGGTAATATAAATAGGTTGTTTGGCAATGACTCCGCCTTTCTGATAGGGTGGCTTGGTAAGACTGATCATGTGATGCAGGATTGGACAATACTAAAAAAAAAATATTTTTTTAAATAACTCTACCTACTGATTTGGTTGCTTGGTAACACTGATCATGTGATGGAGGAATGGGTAACAAAAAAAGGTTTCATTGCCACTGACCCCGCACTTCTCTTTTGGATGTTTGGCAATGCAATGGAGAGGTGAACAATATTAAAAAAGCTTCTTAACCATTGTCTCCACCCCTCTGATTTGGTTGCTTGGTAACACTGATCATGTGATTCAAGGATGGGTAACATAAATAGGTTGTTTGGCAATGACTCCGTCTTTCAATTAGGGTTGCTTGGTAAGATTGATCATGTGATGGAGGATTACAAAATACTTCTTCTTCTTCTTTCGACTGCTCCCATTAGGGGTTGCCACAGTGGATCATTTTCCTCCATATCTTCCTGTCCTCGTCATCTTGTTCTGTCACATCCATAACCTGCATGTCCTCTCTCACCACATCCACAATCCTTCTCTTAGGCCTTCCTCTTTTCCTATTTCCTGGCAGCTCTATACTTAGCATCCTTCTCCCAATATACTTAGCATCTCTCCTTTGTACATGTCCAAACCAACACAATCTCGCCTCTCTGACTTTGTCTCCCTACCGTCCAACTTGAGCTGACCCTCTAATGTCCTCATTTATAATCCTGTCCATCCTCGTCATACCCAATGCCAATCTTAGCATCTTTAACTCTGCCACCTCCAGCTCTGTCTCCTGCTTTCTGGTCAGTGCCACCGTCGCCAGCCAATATAACACAGCTGGTCTCACTACCGTCTTGTAGACCTTCCCTTTCACTCTTGCTGATACCCGTCTGTCACAAATCACTCCTGATACTCTTCTCCACCCTCTCCACTCTGCCTGCACTCTCTTCTTCACTTCTCTTCCATACTTCCCATTACTCTGTACTGTTGATCCCAAGTATTTAAACTCATCCACCTTCGCCAAATCTACTCCCTCATCCTCACCATTCCTCTGACCTACCTCTCATTCACACACATGTATTCTGTCTTGGTGGTCCTACTGACCTTCATTCCTCTCCTCTCATATCTCCACCTGTCCAGGGTCTCCTCAAACTGCTCCCTACTATCACTACAGATCACAATGTCATCAACAAACATCACAGTCCACGGGGACTCCTGTCTAATCTCGTCTGTCAGCCTGTCCATCACCATTGCAAATAAGAAAGGGCTCAGAGCCGATCCCTGATGTAATCCCACCTATGTCACTCCTACCGCACACCTCATCACAGTCACACTTCCCTCGTACATATCCTGTACAACTCTTACGTACTTCTCTGCCTCTCCCGACTTCCTCATTCAATACCACAGCTCCTCTCAGTCACCCTGTCATTTGGTTTCTCCAGGTCCACAAAGACGCAATGCAACTCCTTCTGGTCTTCTCTAAACTTCTCCATCAACATCATCAGAGCAAACATCACATCTGCGGTGCTCTTTCTTGGCATGAAGCCATCCTGCTGCTCACTAATCATCACCTCACTTCTTAACTGACCTTCCACTACTTTTTCCTATAACTTCATGCTGTGGCTCATCAATTTTATCCCCCTGTAGTTACTACAGTCCTGCACATCCCCCTTATTCTTAAATTTCGGCCCACCAGTTCACTTCTTCTCCACTCCTCAGCCATCCTCTCACTTTCCAAGATTCCATTAAACAATCTGGTGAAAAACTCCACTGCCATCTCTCCTAAACACCTCCATGCTTCCACAGGTATGTCATCCGGACCAACGGCCTTTCCATTCTTCATCCTCTTCATCACTGTCCTTACTTCCTCCTTGCTAATCTGTTGCACTTCCTGATTCACTATCTCCACATCATCTAACCTCTACTGTCTCTTGTTCTCTTCATTCATCAGCCTCTCAAAGTACTCGTTCCATCTTCTCAACACACTCTCCTCGCTTGTGAGTATGTTTCCATCTTTATCATTTATCACCCTAACCTTCCCACCTCGATCCCTCTGTCTAGCCAATTGGTCCTTTTCTCCCTCCTTAGTGTCCAACCTCTCATACAACTCACCATACGTCTTTTCTTTAGCCTTCACCACCTCTCTCTTCACCTTCTATCTTATCTCCTTGTACTCTTGTCTACTTTCTGCACCTCACTGACTATCCCACTTCTTCTTTGCCATCCTCTTCCTCTGTATACTCTCCTGTATTTCCTCATTCCACCACCAGGTTTCCTTTTCCTCCGTCCTCTGCCCAGATGTCACACCAAGCACCCTTCTTACCTTCACCCTCACTACATCTGCTGTAGTTGCCCAGCTGTCTGGTAATTCTTCACTGCCACCCTGTGCCAGTCTCACCTCCTCCATATACTCAACCTTGCAGTCTTCCTTTTTCCACTTCCACCATTTGATCCTTGGCTCTGCCCTCACTCTCTTCTTCTTCTTGATCTCCAACATCATCCTACAGACCACCATCCTATGCTGCTTAACTACACTTTCCCCTGCCACCACTTTGCAGTCTTTAATCTCCTTCAGATTGACTCTTCTACATAGGATGTAATCTACCTGTTTATCTTCCTCCACTCTTGTACATAACGCTATGTTCCTCCCACTTTTTAAAATATGTATTCACCAGAGCCATGTCTATCCTTTTGGCAAAATCTACTATCCTGTGACCTTCTTCATTCCACTCCTTGACACCATACCTACCCATCGCCTCCTCCTGTCCTCTGTTCCCTTCACCAAAAGTCCATTGATATCCACTCCAATCACCACTCTCTTTCTATCACTTCATCCAACTCACTCCAAAGATCTTCTTTCTCACCCATCGCACACCCAACTTACGGTGCATATGCACTAACAACATTCATCATCACACCTTCAGTTTCCAGCTTCATAATCGTCACTCTGCCTGACACTCTCTTCACCTCTTGACGTGCTGTTCCTTCAGAATAACTCCTACTCCAATTCTCCTTTCATCCACAACATGATAAAAAAAATGTATTTGCAACTGACTCCGCCCATTGATTTGGTTGCTTGGTAACACTTATCATGTGATGGAGGGATGGGTAACATAAAAAAGTTTGCTTTCTACAGACCCTGCCCTAACACATTTAGTTGCTTGGCGATGTGTTTCTGCCAGGGTTCAAATCCTGATTATTTTTTTAGGTTCTTAATAATCTATGTTAATACTTTTGAACATTTAGTTTGTTTTAAGTGTATTTTGTTGTTCCTTGATTGCTACTGAAACCACTCTTCTCATTTAGTTGCCTGGCAATATTGATCATACGATGGAAGGTTGAAGAATGTGTAATATCTGCCCTCTCTGATATGATTACTTGGTAACATCGATCATATGATAGAGGATTGGACAATACTAAAAAAAACTTATTTGCAACTAATTCCGCCTACTGATTTGGTTGCTTGGTAACACTGATCATGTGATGGAGGGATGGGTAACATAAAAAGGCTTGTTTGCTACTGATCCCGTCCTTTTCTTTTGGATGCTTGGCAATATAAGGGAGAGGTGAACAATATTAAAAAAAGCTTGTTTAACATTGTCTCCACCCCTCTGAGTTGGTTGCTTGGTAACACTAATCATGTGATAGAGGGTTGAAAAGTATTAAAAGATTTGTTTGGCACTGACTCCGCCTTTCTGATACGATTGATCATATGATGGAGGAGTGGACAATACCAAAAACGCCTTATTTGCAACTGACTACCTCCACTGACTTGGTTGCCTGGTAACAATAATCATGTGATTATTACAGTGCATCCAGAAAGTATTCACAGCGCATCACTTTTTCCACATTTTGTTATGTCACAGCCTTATTCCAAAATGAATTAAATTCATTTTTTTCCTCAGAATTCTACACACAACACCCCATAATGACAACGTGAAAAAAGTTTACTTGAGATTTTTGCAAATTTATTAAAAACAAAAAAATTGAGAAAGCACATGTACATAAGTATTCACAGCCTTTGCCGTGAAGCTCCAAATTGAGCTCAGGTGCATCCTGTTTCTCCCGATCATCCTTGAGATGTTTCTGCAGCTTCATTGGAGTCCACCTGTGGTCAATTCAGTTGACTGGACATGATTTGGAAAGGCACACACCTGTCTATAGAAGGTCCCACAGTTGACAGTTCATGTCAGAGCACAAACCAAGCATGAAGTCAAAGGAATTGTCTGTAGACCTCCGAGACAGGATTGTCTCGAGGCACAAATCTGGGGAAGGTTACAGAAACAATTCTGCTGCTTTGAAGGTCCCAGTGAACACAGTGGCCTCCATCATCTGTAAGTGGAAGAAGTTCGAAACCACCAGGACTCTTTCTAGAGCTGGCCGGCCATCTAAACTGAGCGATCGGGGGAGAAGGGTCTTAGTCAGGGAGGTGACCAAGAACCCGATGGTCACTCTGTCTGAGCTCCAGAGGTCCTCTGTGGAGAGAGGAGAACCTTCCAGAAGGACAACCATCTCTGCAGCAATCCACCAATCAGGCCTGTATGGTAGAGTGGCCAGATGGGAAGCCACCTTAGTAAAAGGCACATGGCAGCCCACCTGGAGTTTGCCAAAAGGCACCTGAAGGACTCTCAGACCATGAGAAACAAAATTCTCTGGTCTGATGAGACAAAGATTGAACTCTTTGGTGTGAATGCCAGGCGTCACGTTTGGAGGAAACCAGGCACCGCTCATCACCAGGCCAATACCATCCCTACAGTGAAGCATGGTGGTGGCAGCATCATGCTGTGGGGATGGAACTGGGAGACTAGTCAGGATAAAGGGAAAGATGACTGCAGCAACGTACAGAGACATCCTGGATGAAAACCTGCTCCAGAGCACTCTTGACCTCAGACTGGGGCGACGGTTCATCTTTCAGCAGGACAACGACCCTAAGCACACAGCCAAGACATCAAAGGAGTGGCTTCAGGACAACTCTGTGAATGTCCTTGAGTGGCCCAGCCAGAGCCCAGACTTGAACATCTCGGGCGAGATCTTAAAATGGCTGTGCACCGACGCTTCCCATCCATCCTGATGGAGCTTGAGAGGTGCTACAAAGAGGAATGGGCAAAACTGGCCAAGGATAGGTGTGCCAAGCTTGTGGTATCATATTCAAGAAGACTTGAGGCTGGAATTGCTGCCAAAGGGGCATCGACAAAGTATTGAGCAAAAGCTGTGAATACTTATGTACATGGGTGTTGTCAGTTTTTTATTTTTAATAAATTTGCAAAAACGTCAAGTAAACTTTTTTTCACGTTGTCATTATGGGGTGTTGTGTGTAGAATTCTGAGGAAAAAAATGAATTTAATCCATTTTGGAATAAGGCTGTAACATAACAAAATGTGGAAAAAGTGATGCGGTGTGAATACTTTCCGGATGCACTGTGTATATTGCTTATATAATTTGGTTACTTGGTGAGACTGATGATGTGATAGAGGGTTGAAGGACTTGTTTGGCACTGACTCCGCCTTTCTGATATGATTGCTTGGTAACTTTGATCATGTGATGGAGGGATGGGAAATACAAGAAAAGCTTGTTTACCTCAGATCCCGCCCTTCTCATTTGGTTGTTCTTTCTGCCAGGGTTTAAATGCTGTGTTTATGTTCATATTCCATGCTAACAGTGTTGCTCATTTAGTTTCTTTATGTCATTGTCTATTCTGTGCTTTGTGGAAGGTGCCCTAGGAGGCGGGGTCACCTACACATCACCATCAAGGGACAACCCACAGTCCCTTGTGGTTCATTGAATACATTTGTGTTGGTAAGTTCTTGTGTGTTTATTGTTTATTTGATTGATCTGATTTTCTGGCATTTTGTGAACATTTTGCTCTGGTGTTTGACTTTGCCTCTTAGAATTTACATTGGGACTGTGTTTGCTTTAGTTTGCCTATTTTGACACACTCAGACTTTGTTATTTACCTATGAACCCGGTCCAGCATTCTGAGCTGGCACTTACTTGACTTGAAACTGACCTGCCCCATTTGTGATGTTCTCTTTAGGGCACCCTTGTACTGGCTGCCCTTTAACTGCCACACCATCTTCAGACAAGAGCAGATTTTTCTTTTCAGGACACGCCCAATTTGTGATGTCATCTTCAGGATGCCTTTGGATTGGCTGTCTTTTAAATGGTGTTAAACGACTCCCTCTTTGAACAAGAGCAGATTGATGCTTCTGGGACACGCTCCATTTGTGATACCACCTTTCGAGTACATCTGGATTGGCTCTCATTCCCATAATGTCAAGCCACACCCATACATTTGTCATGTCGCTATCAGGGCGCACTCAGACATGGGTGTCATTTCAGTGGTGTCAAGTCATGCCCTCTTTGAAGCAGAGCAGATTATTCCATTTAGGACACACCCCACTTGTGGTGTCACCTTCAGGATGCCTTTGGATTGGCTGTCTTTAAAATGGTGCTAAGCGAGTCCCTTTTTGAACAAGAGCAGACACGCCCCATTTTTGATATCACCATCATGGCGATGGAGTGGTTGTCTTTCCCTGATGCCAGGCCACGTCCCTTTTTTGGAGAGGACCAGATTGTTGCTTCCTGGGCATGCTCCATTTGTGATATTATCTTCAGAGTACATGTGGATTGGCTTTCAGTTCTGTAATGTTAAGCTAAGCCAAACCCTCTGTGGACAAGACCAGATTGATCCATCCAAGGACACGTCCCATTTGTGACGTCATCTTCATGGCACCTTTTTTACTGCCTGCCCATTAAATGGTGTTATGCCACACCCTCTTAAGACAAGAGCAGCTTGATCCTTCCAGGACACACCCCATTTTTGATATCACCTTCATGGTGCCCTTGGAGTGGTTGTCTTTCCCTAATGCCAGGACACACCCCATTTGTGATACCACTTTTAGAGTACACTTGCAATGGGTCTCATTCCCGTAATGTCAAGCCACACCCATACATTTGTGATGTCACCGTCAGGGCGCACTCAGACTGGGTGTCCTTTCAGTGGTGTCAAGTCATGCCCTCTTTGAAGCAGACCAGATTGATCGATATAAGACACGCCCTATTTCTGATATCACCTTCATGGTGCCCTTGGAATGTTTATCTTTCCCTGATCCTGGCCACACCCCTTTTTGGACAGGACCAGACTGGTCCTTCCTGGGCATGCTCCATTTATGATATTAGCTTCAGATTACATGTGGATTGGGTCTCAGTTCTGTAATGTTAAGCTAAGCCACACCCTCTTTAGACAAGAGTAGATTGATCCTACTAGGACACACCCCATTTCTGATATCACCTTCATGGTGCCCTTGGACTGGTTGTCTTTACCCTAATTCCAGGCCACATCCCTTTTTGGACAACGCCAGATTGGTGCTTCCGGGACACGCCCCATTTGTGATATCACCTTTAGAGTACACTTCGATTGGCTCTCATTCCCGTAATGTCAAGCCACACCCATACATTTGTGATGTCAACATCAGGGCGCACTCAGACCAACCAGGTGTCCTTTCAGTGGTGTCATCTCATGCCCTCTTTGAAGCAGACCAGATTGATCCATTCAGGACACACCCCATATATGATGTCACCTTGGAGGTGCCCTCGGATTGGCCGTCTTTTTCCATGAGGTCAAGACTTCCAGGACACGCCCCTATTTGTGATGTCATATCTCATTCAGAGATCACTGGGGCTGCAGAAGGTGGCATTTCCACTTGATCTTCTAGTGGCTGTTTTGTCCCTGTTGATTCCCTAATTCTGATTGGGTTCAACTCTCACACCAACTGGCACCTATATAGGTGAAGCCAGCAGGGGGATAACCATAGTATGAGAGGTTCAAAGTCTACATAGAGCTGTTGCCCACTCACAGTGTGCCATGCTGTGTTACTTCTGCCCTCCTCTGCCATGGATGTCTCCATCTGGCACACGCTGACATGACCTTTTATCCTCCTCGCCACTTCACACGATTGCACTCACAGCTATTGTTGGGGACACGAGGATAATTGAAAGCAATTAAGAAGTCCTCATCAAGCTAATTGTGACTTTATCTATGGGTATTCGTTAATGCTCGAGAGTTCCTTGGGGCTGAATTGAGTTCAAATCAAATGGCGTAGTCGGCAGAACCCCATCCTTTAGCTCCTTTTTCAATGCCAAAGTTTATTTTTTTATATTGTCTGTTTGATCATTAAGTTAGTTTTACATGCGCCAATCTAATAATAATTGTCTCTCTGAGTTCCTGCTGCCATCTGCTTCACACACTTGTGAGGCCCCTGGGTGATGCCATCTCAACCTTTGTGCTCGCGAACACTGACACTGTGAAGTACATATGTTATTATATCACTAATCATTTGCTAATTATGGTGGGGGGGTTGGTTTACAGGCCGCCTGAAACACAAGGTGACGTCTAGTAATGGAGGCCCGGACAGTTTATGGTCTATTTGAGGTTTCTGGCGGTTGTGGGATTTTTAAAAGCGTAGTGAAGTGGCACAGTAGTGAGGGGAGATGTGGGTTCAAGTCACTTATTGTATGTTCTCTGTGAGCGAGTGTGCCGATTTCCTCATTCCTCATTGGTTGGCATCTTCAAACATGCCTGGCATGATCAAGCATACCCTGTCATAGCCAAGGACCTGCCCAAAGTAAAGCCTCCTGATATCTTCATGAAGAAGGTGCTCTTGTCCTTGCACTCATATCTGCAGGTCTGAGGTGAAGCCATAATGTGGGATGAATTCACTCTCTGGCTATCCCACCATTATGGAATGAGGATTACTGTTGTCTTTTCTTGTTGTCTGGTGCAGCGCAAGACGAGCCTCCATGTCCATGATGAACGTACTCGACTTCTTCTTAAACGTTTCTCTAGAAGGATTCAGAGAATGGGAGCGAAACTGATCCTGGGCATGGACTGAATCAGGTGAGCCCCTTTGGGTTGTCTGTTAAATGAAATGAGGATCTCTGCTTTAAACCATTCTTGATTGGCATGGAACTGGGTAGTGGTGACGTGTGGCATGTGGAGGAAGAAGTTTGCTGGACTATGGACACCTGACAATACTACTATGACTCATAGTAAGATAGGCAGGGGGATACATATAAAAGGCGCTATATAATAGACCTGCAGGAGGAATTAGGTGTATTGTGACCTGGCAGAAGGCAGACTGGAACCCAGAAACAAAGAGTGACTCTTGGGATGTGGAAGGTCACCTCTCTTGAGTAGAAGGAGCTGGAGGTGGTGGGTGAAGCAGAGCGATACCAACCAGATATAGCCGGGCTCACATCCACCCACTCACATGGTTCAGGAACCAAACCTCTCTAAAGATGCAGGACTCTCCTTTACTCTGGAGTTGCCCGGGGAGAACGGTGTCGGGTGGGAGTCACTGCTTCTTCAATGCCATGTTAGAGAATGAAAGGGCAGCCTCTGTGTGGTTGAAGGTGGCAAAGGGGAGGACACTGACTGGCACCAAATGCCAGTTTGGACTACCAGACCTTCTTGGAATCCTGGAAAGGGTCCCAGCTGTAGACTCCACAATTCTGCTGGGAGATTTCAATGCCCACGTTAGTAATGATAGAAATGCCTGGAGAGGCATGATTAGGGAGAACGGCTTCCTGTGACTAAATCCAACTTCTGTGCTAGATATGGTTTGTCCATAAAGAACGCCGTGTTTGAACATATGGTGGCTCCTAAGTGTACCTGGTACCAGAGCACCTTAGGCCAAAGATCTAGGATCAACTTCATAATCGTATCATCAGAGGTAGAAAATGAATGAATGAATGAAAAATAAGAAAAGCACTATTAGATAGATAGATAGATAGATAGATAGATAGATAGATAGATAGATAGATAGATAGATAGATAGATAGATAGATAGATAGATAGATATGAAAGGCACTATATAACAGATAGATAGCTATGAAGCACTATATCATAGACATGACAGGCACATCCCAGATTTCACTTACATTAACAAGTTTTAAAGGTTCAAAATGACATACAGTGGTGTGAAAAACTATTTGCCCCCTTCCTGATTTTTTATTCTTTTGCATGTTTGTCACACAAAATGTTTCTGATCATCAAACACATTTAACCATTAGTCAAATATAACACAAGTAAACACAAAATGCAGTTTTTAAATGATGGTTTTTATTATGTAGGGAGAAAAAAAAAAAGCATAACTGCATGGCCCTGTGTGAAAAAGTAATTGCCCCCTTGTTAAACAATCACCTAACTGTGGTGTATCACACCTGAGTTCAATTTCCGTAGCCACCCCCAGGCCTGATTACTGCCACACTTGTTTCAATCACGAAATCACTTAAATAGGAGCTGCCTGACACAGAGAAGTAGACCAAAAGCACCTCAAAAGCTAGACATCATGCCAAGATACAAAGAAATTCAGGAACAAATGAGAACAGAAGTAATTGAGATCTATCAGTCTGGTAAAGGTTATAAAGCCATTTCTAAAGCTTTGGGACTCCAGCGAACCACAGTGAGAGCCATTATCCACAAATGGCAAAAACACTCATCCGAGAGGTCACAAAAGACCCCAGGACAACGTCTAAAGAACTGCAGGCCTCACTTGCCTCAATTAAGGTCAGTGTTCACGACTCCACCATAAGAAAGAGACTGGGCAAAAACGGCCTGCATGGCAGATTTCCAAGACACAAACCACTGTTAAGCAAAAAGAACATTAGGGCTCATCTCAATTTTGCTAAGAAACATCTCAATGATTGCCAAGACTTTTGGGAAAATACCTTGTGGACTGATGAGACAAAAGTTGAACTTTTTGGAAGGCAAATGTCCCGTTACATCTGGCGTAAAAGGAACACAGCATTTCAGAAAAAGAACATCATACCAACAGTAAAATATGGTGGTGGTAGTGTGATGGTCTGGGGTTGTTTTGCTGCTTCAGGACCTGGAAGGCTTGCTGTGATAGATGGAACCATGAATTCTACTGTCTACCAAAAAATCCTGAAGGAGAATGTCCGGCCATCTGTTCGTCAACACAAACTGAAGCGATCTTGGGTGCTGCAACAGGACAATGACCCAAAACACACCAGCAAATCCACCTCTGAATGGCTGAAGAAAAACAAAATGAAGACTTTGGAGTGGCCTAGTCAAAGTCCTGACCTGAATCCAATTGAGATGCTATGGCATGACCTTAAAAAGGCGGTTCATGCTAGAAAACCCTCAAATAAAGCTGAATTACAACAATTCTGCAAAGATGAGTGGGCCAAAATTCCTCCAGAGCGCAGTAAAAGACTCACTGCAAGTTATCGCAAACGCTTGATTGCAGTTATTGCTGCTAAGGGTGGCCCAACCAGTTATTAGGTTCAGGGGGCAATTACTTTTTCACACCGGCCATGTAGGTTTGGATTTTTTTTCTCCCTAAATAATAAAACCATCATTTAAAAACTGCATTTTGTGTTTACTTCTGTTATATTTGACTAATGGTTAAATGTGTTTGATGATCAGAAACGTTTTGTGTGACAAACATGCAAAAGAATAAGAAATCAGGAAGGGGGCAAATAGTTTTTCACACCACTGTAAAGTACACAAGAACCATGTGTGATATTTAAATGACTGAAGATGTTCCTTTTTATGAATTTGTTTGTCTGCTTATCATAACTGTGATAATAAGCACTTTCATATTTTTATAACAAGTTAGAAGACGTATGCATGGCTTAACATTTGGGTGTGTTTGAATGTTGTTTTATTTTTTGTGTTTTATTTAATTCTTGCTGTTCTTAAGTGTGTGTGTGTGTGTGTGTGTGACATTTGGCAACATTTGCTCAGACTGCCGCGCCGCTCTTTGTACCGCCAGCACATTCAGGCGTAAGCCACCGGCACTCACAAGTCTCTGCTGACATTTCAGTTACTCGGAGCGACTACTGGGGATTTGTTTTTTAGGGGTGGGAGAGGAACAGGAGCGGCTGTTGGACGTGTGAAACGGGACCCTGCTGCACACAAAATACATAAGTTAAAGTTAATTGTCACGAGGTAAATTTGAAACGGTAAACTAATCGGTAATTGAAGTCATGCAGAATGTTTCTGTGTTTTCATTTCTGTGGGCGGACACTCGTCAATATAAATTTATTTAAAGAAAAGCAAAAGGGAGCACAAAACAGCAATACAACGGCAAAAAGGATTTGCCTACAAGGCAATCCAAGGCAAACAAGTCCCAATTCCCAATCAAATCGACAAGAGCAGAGCAAAAAGTCAAAGTAAACCCAAAGAAGAAGCAATTCCTACCATTATCTCCAAACACAATCTCAATATGAAGCCAGAGGGAGAGCCGAGCAGCAACAATGCCAGGGTGGCCCCTCCTCCTTTGGCTCCACTCACAAAGTACACAGACCATCAGAACATTTAAATGTTAAGTCATAAACAGACATAGGAGAAATGACATTAAATAATACCAAATAATAATAAAAGCCAGGCTGAACTCTAACAAGACCTGTGCAGGCCAGGAAGCCTGCCACTTGATTTAGAGGTCAGGCTGCCTGGGGTGAGGCTGGTTTCTAAGACCCAAGTCTTGTTTTTTGTTATTTGGACACACTTATCATCCTTTTTTTTGCCAGTTTTGTGGTTCTGAATCATCACAGTAGAAAAGTCGTAGACGGTCAAGTTGGCTGGAAGTGGTGGTGGAGATTTGAAACTGATTGCATTGAGATTGCAAGCTAAGTGTGTCTGGAAATGTGAAATGAGAAGGAGCTGGGGGTCGTAGTCGACTGGTTATTCTCTATATTCAGACAGAAGTTGTCAAGAAGGCTAACAGGTAATGTGTGGAGTGCACGTCAAAGGTGGTTAGTCTTAAGCCATGTAACTCATTGATGAGGCCTCACCTGGGGTACGTGAAGATGGGACTGGCCAGTATTGACTGGTAGAAAACATGTAAGAGTGGCATGCATACACCAGACAACATTGAACCCCTCAGGAAATTGAAATGACCCTGACCCTTCTTATATAAAGATGGCCTCTGGATTGACATTCCACTCAAACCTGTCGCTCAGATGCTCCCTGAGGTACTTGTCATCACCAGCTCCAGATCTTCACCATCACTAAGAACTAGGGGGGCAAAGAGTGCTTGACCCCCCTAAAGTCTATGATGTTCCCCGTTCTCTTGTTGATGTTGAGTAGCTGGTGGTTCGATTGGCACCATTCTATAACATTCCCCTTTAGTGTCTGGTATTCCTTCTGATACACCCAACTATGGGGTCTTACTGATGATTTTTGCAGATGTCATGGTTCAGTGTTGTATCTAAACAGCACAGGACCCAGGACAGCCCCCAGTGGGACCTCTTGTGCTACTGTTAATAGGGTGATGTAATAATATCATGATAAACATATGTACTTTGAACTTAGTCCAAGTTACCAGGAATACAGATACAATCTCAGAAACTGACTGGTCAGCTAGCCTAGGGGAATACATGGGGGCTGAGATGAACGGTTATTTAGAGGCTGGAATGAAAGGTGCAGGTAGAATTTATGAAGCCCCCTACACCCTCAAGACAGAAAGCAGGCACAAGACGGGGACCTGGCCTCACTGGTGCCAACAGCTTTGTGAATGGAGGTACGCCATCTAAACTTTTCCTTGATGCGTCACTCCCATGATACTAGGTCTAAGACGAACTCCCTCAAAGTACACTTCAAAGTGCCTTTGGCCTACTTGGGTGCGATTTCCATGCTGGAGACCACCATAGAAATGTCTCTTGGGTAGCCAATGGTCTGGCATGCAAGCCAAATGACCTGCCCATCGCAGCTGTGACTTTGTACAGATGGTATGAACACTGGGCACTCCTTCACAAGAAAGAACTTCGGTGTTGGGGATTGGCTGAATAGGATTGGTATAAAATCCGAATTTGGCTTACCCTCCGTCTCTTTATCTCCCTCCATCTCTCTCTCCGTCTGTCTGTTTGTCTGTCTGTCTCTCTGTCTCTCTCTCTTCATCTCCCTCTCTCTCTCTCTTTCTTTCTCTCTCTCTCTCTCCATCTCTCTCTCTCCGTCTGTCTGTCTGTCTCTCTCTCTGTCCATCTCTCTCTCTCTCTCTCAATCTTTCTCTCTCCATCTATCTGTCTGTCTCTCTCTTACCATATCTCTTTCTCTGTCTCTCTTTATTTCTCTCTCTCTCTCTCCATCTCTCTCTCTCCATCTGTCTGTCTGTCTCTCTCTCTCCATCTCTCTCTGTCTCTCTCTCTCACTCTCTGTCTCTATCCATCTCTCTCTCTCTCCATCTCTCTCACTCCGTCTGTCTGTCTGTCTCTCCATCTCTCTATCTCTCGTCTCTCTCTCTCTCTCCGTCTCTCTCTCTCTCTGTCTCTCCGTTTGTCTCTCTCTCTCTTTCTCTCTCTGTCTCTCTCTTTCTCTCTCTCTCTCTCTCTTTCTCTCTCTCTGTCACTTCCCACTAGATAAGCCAGTCCAGCAAGTGGAGAGACTGATAGGTCGACGGTCAGATTTTCCATTCAAATTTTTGAAGAACACCACCTCTACCTCTCTTGGCGGCCATATTGAAAGGCTATGAGGCTAATCAGTAAGACTGTGAGCCACCTGGTAGTCTATTATCAGGTTGTTTTCACTGTCGTATTTTAATATTTTGGGCACTTTATCTATAATTCAAGAAAAAGAAGGGAAAGTGGAGGAAGAAGAAAGAAGAGAGAGAGGAGGAAGAAGGGAAAGTGGAGGAAGAAGGAAGAGTAGGTTGAAGAAGAAGGAGGAAAAAGACAGGAAAGAGTAGGAGTAGAAAGAAGAGGAGGAGTAGGAAGAAAATGGAGAGGAGGAAGAAGAAGAAGGGAAAGAGGGGGTTGACCACCATTTCCCTCAGTTTTGACAGGAACAGACCCTTCATTCCACCAAAGCTCCTAGCCACCTAATTTCTCCAGGTCCTCAAAGCTCTGCTGGCACAGAAATGAGAAAGCTTTACTTCACACCCAAGATACGTGGAGTAAGTGACCAAGTCGTGTGGTGGACAGTCGGACTTAAGGAGCCTTGAGATGTTGACCATGGAGTGTGGATGAATGGCCTGGTTTCACTTCACAAAACTAAGTGGAGCCAACGCTTGGCCTACTCCTCTTACTTGGATGGTGGGCTGACCAGGGTGGGTGGGCACTAATGGGATTGGTGCCAGCTGTCTCACTCATTGCCAGGCAGTGGATTTTCTTTTCCCTCTCCTTAATGTGTAAGCCATTCCGTTTATTTCCTAACAAGACGCTCACACACACCACCGTGTCTTGTCCGCAGCTCCATAACCCCCCGTGTTTCATGCCGAGGCTGCACTCGGCCTCCTGATCCCATTAAACTTCATTTACTGATCCAATGGCTGGATGATATTTTTAAGCACTGGAGAGTTTGACCAGAGAGCAATTTAGCGCCGGCAGAAATCAAGGGCATCCCTTGGAGCAGGACAAGTCTGCCCGGAGATCCATTAGAGGGTGAAAAAGCCATTAAAGTGGGAACAGCTGACCTTAGGAGGAGGAGGAGGAGGAGGTCTTCATGTGGAACGGCGAGCGGACGCCGAGTCTGCAGCCTGCGAATATCGATGCCATGCGTGTGTGCGTTAATGGGAAGAAGCCTGTGGGGTTACACATTTTGTTCAGTTTTTAGTTGTCGGACCACCGGTTTGAATGCAGGGAGTTTAGAACTGCTGAACATTCAGAAGCGAGCTCACCAGCCGGGCATTGGCTATCGCAACGTCACTACAGCCTGGCGGGGCAACAACTCAAAAGAGGGGATCGCCAGCGACTGTGACAACACATTCACATATCGGGAGAAGACGCTGAGCCAGAAGGAATCAAGGGAAACTGGGAATGACTGGGCATCGGACCCTCAAGGCATCAGGTGTAATGGTTAAGGCATTAGACTCCAAATCCCATAGGCGGTGAGTTCAAATCCCACTGCTGACACCGTGAGACCCTCAGCAAGTCACTTCACCGGCTGGGAAAACACAAGAAACACATCCATCCACCCATCCATTATCCAACCCGCTATATTCTAACTACAGGGTCGCGGGGGTCTGCTGGAGCCAATCCCAGCCAACACAGGGCGCAAGGCAGGAAACAAACCCTGGGCAGGGCGCCAGCTCACCACATCACAAGAGACACAACCAACTGCAAATCAACAAGCTGAATGCTGCCCTGAATAGACGCATCCCCCAAACCGTGAAGCATTGGCAGCACCCATCATGGTGGGAAGTGGCTTTGTATTGGGATATGTGTTGATCGTACAGTATATAGCGCCTTTCCTATCTGTTTATATTACAGCACCTCTCTCATTCCTCTTTCATTTTCTAGATGGTACTTTTCTCATTTGCCTCTCAAGTTCCTCTGTTTTGCCTTCCTCGTCTGTCCAGCGTATTTGGTAATTTTATGAAATATCCATATCAATGTGTCCCTTCTGCATCGGGCCTTTTATTGCAATCTCGCCATGTCATATACAGAGCCATTCTCACCAATTACTTTAGTGCAGTGTCTTTAACTTCTGCATATTCAATACACATCTATCTGTTTAAAACAGGCCTCGTCTCACTTAGCTATCTGAACTATATAGTGCCTTTCAAATCACTTTATGTTTCTTAGCATCTTTAACCTGCATGAGTCTAAGACTCTCTTGTCAGTTTCAAATCATGTCTGTCACATGTGAACTCAGTGATGTAGTCCACACAATAGAGTGCCGTAATGTCACATCTAATTATACATTTAATGCACTGCGTTTCTTACCAATCTCTATTATATAGTGCCTTTCAAGTCCATCAGTCTTTTGGCTCCTTTTATTTAATTTTTAGTGCGCCTCCATCAATTTTATATAGTAAGTTTCACATCTATACATTTCATATAGTGCCTTTCTTCTATTATACAGTGTCTACCTAACTATTACACAGTTTCTTTCATGTCTATTTCCCTTATATAACAGTTTCAAATTTATCTGTATTATATAGTGCCTTTCAGGTCTCTTCATCTGCTTTGTAGAGTTCTTACACACATCTATATTTTATATAGTGCATTTCTCACCCATCTACAGTATATGATATAGCGGCTTATGAATCTATCTATCTATCTATCTATCTATCTATCTATCTATCTATCTATCTATCTATCTATCTATCTATCTATCATATAGTGCCTTTCATATCTATCTATCTATCATATAGTGCCTTTCATATCTATCTATCTATCTATCTATCTATCTATCTATCTATCTATCTATCATATAGCGCCTTTCACATCTATCTATCTATCTATCTATCTATCTATCTATCTATCTATCTATCTATCTATCTATCTATCTATCTATCTATCATATAGTGCCTTTCACATCTATCTATCTATCTATCTATCTATCTATCTATCTATCTATCATGCCATTCATATCTATCTATCTATCTATTGTGGCAAGTGGCTGTGGGTGGTACCCAGCTGGGATGCCCGGAAGGACCAGTGGAGGGATTTCGCCTCCTCCAGACCATGAGGGGGTGACCACCCTGGTGGCTATGGGGACAATGGGAAAGAAGCATGGAAGCTCAACCCTATAGGGGCCCATTGTCATCGCCAGGGGGCGCCCAGATGCTTCAGGAGCCCTGGCCCTCAGCACTTATGCCACACCCGGAAGTGCTGTGGGGAAGAAGACCAGGGACATCTGGAGTGCTTCCAGGTACACAGCCGGCACTTCCGCCACACCTAGGAGGGCCGTCGGAATGTTATTGGGAGGCACCTAGAGCTCGTCTGGGTGGATATAAAAGGGGCCGCCTCCTCCATTCGATGGCTGGAGTCGGGTGGAAGAGGACGGAGCTCGGTGATTGGTGCTGCGGCACTGGGGTGTGTGTGCACTTGTAAGTAATAGTGTAAATAAATGTGTATGGGTTGAAACCAACGATGTCTACCTGTCTGTGTCTATCTATCTATCTATCTATCTATCTATCTATCTATCTATCTATCTATCTATCTATCTATCTATCATGTAGTGCCTTTCACATCTTTCTGCTTGTCTATCTGTTATACAGCACCTTTCACATCTGTTTATAGTGCCTTTCATTGCTGTCTGTTCATCCATTTTCCTTTTATATAGCGCCTTTCGTATGTCTCTTCTTGTGTTTCTATTGGTTGGTTTTGCACTAGAATTTGCGACTACTCATTAATGGTTGATGACTTTTTCCCTCCATTTCATTTGTGCACATGGCACACGCCAGTCACCTCCCATACACGTCGGGTCTTCAGCTGATGACGTTCATCCCCAAATGTGGCACACAAGTGACCGACTGACCGACGGTTAGCGGCTGTTCAAGTTGATGGAGCGTCTTTGACGAGGAAGGACACCATAATGAGCTGGAGCAGAGCCTTCAAAGTCCAAATGTGGTAAGAGACCCCAAGTGAGAGCTGAATGGCGGTCCGAGGCTCACGTCTCAGCAAGCCAGTGAGTACCAAAGCCACAAGACAATTGTGTGTTGTAAAAATAAATAAATAAATCAATAACTCGGCTGAGATTGTTATGCTCTGGAGTGTAATGGAGTGGAAGAGGTCTTGACACAAACCATTAACCACCATTTACACCTCCCAGACAGAAGCACAGCGGAAAATTGAGCCCGACTGTACTGGGCACACAGCGGTGGTCGGCCGCATTAATAAATAAAACACTTCATTGATTGGGAAATTAACTGAGCAGATTACTTGATTGCTCTGCTGCTGCTATAAAAAGAAAAAAAATTGTCAAAATGAACACGTGAAGGAAAAAAAAAAAAAGCAGGCGCCACGTCCGCTGCAAGAGCCCCCATGAGGAGGCGCTGGGGTCTCCGCTCCCCTTTGAGTTATTATGAGCTTGTGCCCTGGACTGGGCTTGGCCAGCTTCAACTGCTCACTTATTATTTGGCAGACACCTTCATCTGAGGTGACTGGAAGTGACGCTGAGGTGGCATTGAGGTGACAACATTTCACACATGCAGTTGGTTCCCTTTCTTTTGTGTTTGTCCAATTGGACCTCAAGCAATCTGAACCCACAATCCATGCCAATGCAACCCATAAATGGCCCCGGGTGTAAGTCTTTGCCCACTTTCAACAATCCAGCAGAAACACAAAGTGACAGAAACATTTATAGGTGATGGTGGACACAACTTGAGGCTTTTTAGGTCACAAGTGAATTAAAAGCTAAAGGTGGGGGTCTACCCAGTTGAGGCAGGGTGGTGGAGGTGCACCCCTCAAGTTTCCAAAATGGCACCCTTTGGCGTCCAAAGCACGGACGGGGTTGGGTGTGGCACAAGGGTCTGGAGTGGGAGTCGTTTCAGTTACATAAATGGGGTCCATAGCACACTTTCAGTATCGTTAGACTTTGAGGTCCCGGACCCCTCGGTGTCCACAGCATTATTAGACTTTATGGACTGAAGAAGGGGGGGGTCCCACTGAGTGTCCGGAGCGCACATCCCTTGAGTGTACGAAGAGCATGCTGCTTGTATTATGTCAATGGTCCCCCTCAGTGTCTTTACTGTGCTTCCGAGGACCCCCTGGTGTCTATAGTGAGTGTCACTTGAGTTGTTAAAATGGTTCCTATTGGTGTCCATAGTGCTGACATGGTTGGGGTGGCAGACTGTTCATTCCTGAGTGCGTGCCACCTGTGTTACCTAGCCCTCCACTAATGTTGCTAAATACAGAGGGTCTTAAACTACGGGGTTTGATTCCCGGGTCCTTCCTGCGTGGACTTTGCATGTTCTCCCTGTGTCTGCATGGGTTTCATCTCACAGTCCAAAGACATGCCAGTTAGGTGCATTGGTGATTCTAAATTGTCCCGAGTGTGTGCTTGGTGTGTGTGTGTGTGCCCTACGGTGGTCTGGCACCCTGTCTGGGGTTTGATTCCTGCCTTGTGCCCTGTGTTGGCTGGGATTGGCTCCAGCAGACCCCCGTGACCCTGTAGTTAGGATGTTCACCTACCTTCTCATTGGCCACAGATACCTTGCCAACTTATTATATTTTTGACAATGAGAAGAAAGCTACATTCTCACTCGTGATAGCAAAACCAAAAATATTGAATATCAAGAGACCCTCGATTATGAAAGCTATCGATATAAATTCTTCTCATTACAAATTATTACATTTTTTAATTTATTTTTAAAGTTTTTCCTGTTTCACTACTATGTGGTTTTGCTATCCAACAGATGGCACCTCACCAATAATAGCACAACTTTAACAAATCCTGTACCAAATGGCATGGCAAGCAGAGACACAGAAAACTGGCAGACACCCTGCACTGTGCCAGACATGAGCATCAGAGAGGTTGGCACTACCACTCCCAGACATGTGAGGGCACTGTCACTGACGATATCTCTCTCTTTTTTTCACCTACATTTCCAAGAAGCTGTCCAATGAGGGCACCTGACTCCGCCCCTTCCGGACCAGTGAGTATAAAGCCAGGGCTCTACCAGAATGGGTCAAGTCACTTTGGGAAGAGCTGACCGTCCGCCTGAGCTCCTACCTGAACCTTTGACCCCTGCAGAGCTTGACCTTCCTTTTGCTAAATAGGCAATACAGCCTGCTCTTTATTTTTCTTTATTTTTCACTTGGACCGCCACGTGTGTGTTTAGTTATTAAAAGGGCTGACCCTACCCTCAGACAACGAGAACTGCAAAAATTAACGCTGAATACGTCCATCTGAGAGGAAATGCCGGAGGGACAGAAATCATCTTGTCCACCTTAATAAAAGGACAAGTGTCTGTGTGTCTGTTTATCTGTCTGTCCATTTGGTTGCTATGTCTCTCTCATTCCAACAGACGGCGCATCACAAACATTTGTACTAATAAAATGCATCGCATCTGTCATTCCAACAGATGGCACATCACAAACATTTGTACTAATAAAATGCATCGCATCTGTCATTCCAACAGACGGCGCATCACAAACATTTGTACTAATAAAATGCATCGCATTTGTCACTCCAACAGATGGCGCATCACAAACATTTGTACTAATAAAATGCATCGCATCTGTCATTCCAACAGATGGCGCATCACAAACATTTGTACTAATAAAATGCATCGCATCTGTCATTCCAACAGACGGCGCATCACAAACATTTGTACTAATAAAATGCATCGCATCTGTCATTCCAACAGATGGCGCATCACAAACATTTGTATTAATACATTTTAGTATTACAAGTGCTGGTGATGCGTCATTTGTTGGAATGACAAATGCAATGCATTTCATTACCCCATGCAAATTACATTGCATTCCAACACATGGTGCATTGCAAAAGTTAACACAAAGGTCTGCATTCATTGCCTTAGATTATAATAAAGTGGCACACACAAAACTCTAAAAGCAGTGGGAGAGCAGGTGATGTCTTGAAGAGGGGCGGTAATGTGGAGTCTGGCTGCAGGATCACGGCGGTGGAGGCCGTGGAGGGGCTCATCATTACATCACGTGTGGGGGGGACTGATGGAGAAACCCAGCAGTCTAAACATCACCCCATCATAAACATCACAAGGCCGACTCCTTACTGCAGAATCGGACATTGTCCTCTTTGATGATGAGCCCTCCTTAATCGGCAGGAGGATCTCGCCATCCCAAGAAGGACGGGCCCGGCTGCCTCCACACCATAAAATCACAACTGGAGGCAGCGGTGAGCGTCCCCAAATCGAAATGAAATCTGGAGATAAAAAAGGCCCATCTGGCGTGGGATCAAAGCAAAGGGCGTCTGGGGACGGATCAATGGAGGGCTGGAACGGCGAGGAGGAAAGAGCCGCAAAGGCACTAGTGTGGAGAAATGGAGCCAACCTCGGACGCGGCCGTCATCGCTCGTGGGTTTCGTTTCCTGTTCCTGCACAGAAGGCTTTTTGGATGTAAAGAGAAAGCCAAGTTTTGGAAGCTATTGGTCCCTCGTGAAAAGGTGAAAATGCACACACGCATCTGCTGAATTTTCACTTTCTCCCTCTTTTATTTTTATTTATTTTTTTGTTCTTACCAGAACGTTTGGTCCCCACTCAAGTCCGTGTTTCCTTACACATCGTGTGTCTCCATACTGAATTGGGTGATCACATGCAGCCCTTCCTATGGACGGCCACCCTGCCCTGCTGCCCCTGAGGCTGCTGTGAACTCAAAGGGTGGAAGTCCTACTAAAAGTCCCAGGACCTTCACAGACCTGCCCAGATATGGCCTTCCCCTTAGCTGCCCCCCCAACTACTTACAGCAGGCTTCAGATCTACAGAAGGCAATAGAGGATCTGGCAATGCAATAAAAGGATCAAAATATACCATAAAGCCCTAAAAGGGAGAGGGTGACCGCAAACCTCGGGATTGCTGAGACAAACCAAACACAAAAGAAGAATTTCATAACAAAATAGAGCCAGGAGGTACAACTAAGAATATTAAAAGGATTTACCTAAAGGGCCGTCCATATCCAACATGTCTAAAAACAGAACGAAAATCTACAAATATCTGAATTTGAAATATTTACAAACCTTGAACCGCACTCATCAACCAGAATATAAGGTGGATGATAGTCACTCGGGTCTCACCTCATGGTGGCTGAGCCTCTTGGAGCTTCACCCACAGTACACAAGGAACTGATATGAGCATAAAGACACAGTGCATAAGTACTAAATACGAGGGAAAAATCAAAAAGTAATAGCAACTGGAAAATGATGCGTTAACTTCAACAGATAGAAGCTGATGCAATACAACACAAGTTGTTATAGTCCAGTTGAAACTAATGTTCGAATGAACATAGACGCTCTGTGGCAGGATTGCACCATTGAGACAGAAAGATTTCTGTCATTACATCACAAACATTTGTAGTAATTAAAGGCACTAGCAAAAATGTTTATGATGCGCCATCTATTTGACTGAAAAGGCAATGCCTATGTCTCTGTTATATGCCATTTGGCATGGGATTTGTAAAAACGGTGTTAATGTTTGTCATGTGCCATCTGTTGGAATGACAATTGCAATGCATTTTATTACTGTTAATGTTTGTGATGCACCATCAGTTGGAATGTCACATGCAGTACATCTCTCTGTTATTTGCCATTTGGTATTGGATTTGTAAAAAAAAAAAAAGTGTTAATGTGTGTTATGCATCATTTGTTGGAATGCCAAATGCAATGCATTTTATTGTTATAAAGGTTGTAATGCACCAACTGTGTGAATGACACATTAAATGCATTTAATTACTACAAATGTTTGTAATGCAGCATCTGTTGGAATGACAAAAGCAATGTATCTCTCTCTTGTTATATACCATTTGGTATGGGATTTGTTAAAGCAGTGTTATGTCAGTGATGCACTACTTAATAGAGTAACAATTGCAATACATCTCTCTGTTATATGCCATTTGGTAGGGAATTTGTAAAAGCAGTGTTAATGTTTGTCACTTGTCATCTGTTGGAATGACAAGTGCAATGTATTTTATTACTACATTTATTATTTGTAATGCACCATCAGTTGGAATGTCAAAGGTAATACATCTTTCTGTTATATGCCATTTGCTATAGGATTTGTACAAAAAGTGTTTATGTGTGTTATGCACCATCTGTTGGAATGACAAATGCAAAGCATTTTATTGTTAACATGTTTGTGATGCACCAACTGTGGGAATGACAAATTAAATGAGTTTAATTACGACAAATGTTTATAATGCACCAACTGTTGGTATGATAAAAGCAATGTATCTCCCTCTGTTATATACCCTTTTGTACAGGATTTGTTAAAGTAGTGTTATGTCTGTGATGCACCACTTGTTAGATTGACAAATGCAAAGCATCTATCTGTTATATGCTGTTTGGTATGGAAGTCGTAAAAGTGGTGTTCATGTTTGTCATGTGCCATCTGTTGGAAAGACAATTGCAATGCATTTTATTACTACTAATGTTTGTGATGCACCATCAGTTGGAATGTCAAAGGCAATACGTCTCTCTCTGTTTTATGCCATTTGGCATGGGATTTGTAAAAAAGTGTTAATATGTGTTATGCGGCATCTGTTGGAATGAAAAATGCAATGCCTTTTATTGCTGCAATGTTTGTGATGCACCAACTGTGGGCATGACAAATGAAATGCATTTAATTACGACAAATGTTTATATTGCACCATCTGTTGGAATGATAAAAGCAATGTATCTCTCTCTGTTATATACCATTTGGTATGGGATTTGTTAAAGCAGTGTTATGTCTGTGATGCACCACTTGCTAGAATGACAAATGCAATGCATCTCTGTTATATGCTATTTTTTATGGGAGTCGTAAATGAAGTGTTCATGTTTGCCATGTGCCATCTGTTGGAAAGACAATTGCAATGCATTGTATTATTACTAATGTTTGTGGTGCACCACCTGTTGTAATGACAAATGCAATACATCAATCTCTGTTATATACAATTTGGCATGGGACTCATGAAAGCATTATTAATGTTTGTGATGCACCATCTGTTGGAATGACAAATGCAATGCATTTTATTACAACAATTGTTTGTAATGCGTCACCTGTTGGAATGATTGAGACACAGCAACTGGATGAACACACAGAAACATGGACACAGATAAGGAAACCCTTCTGGGCTAAGTGTGGTAAAGTGCATTTAGAGGTCAGCAGAAATGTGTGTTTTAGTTTGAAAGGTGGTGGGTTAAGTGCGCACTGTAGCGTGGCTGAGAGACCCCTGGGTATTGATGGAGAAATTTTCATGATGGGGAAATCATGAATTGACTTGCAGATGCGGTCAGTTAGTGCTGGGTGGATCGTATTTGAGACATCTACTCTAACAAGGGATGAAAGGAGCCTGGGCAGGATGGGCGGGATATCGAGAAATGGGAGACGAGAAATTGTCCCGAAGTTAAATGGAAAGTAAAAGGTAAGGAGAAGGAAAGTCAGGATTGAGACAGAATCGGTGCTACAGAGTTGGAGGCAAGTGGTCAGGGATGACACCTCAGGTAGAGACATCAGGCAGCTGCTCACGGACTCCGAGGGATTGAGGTGGGAGATGGAAGCTGGGCTCCAACGGATGGCGGCAGGGACATGAGGACTTGTCGGAGTGTGTGTCCACCTTCAGAGCGGTCCATAAGGGTCTACATGAGCTTAATGCACTGTTTTTTCAAACTTTCTCACCTTTGGTTCATGGTAGTGTTTTCTAGACCCACCAAGGGGGGGTGAGTGGGGTCTCCTTTGGCGAATGGAGCGTGATCATCACAGCAACGGGCAATCGAGCAGGATGATTAAAGCGGTGCCCATCCATGACCCATTGTCAAAATAAACAACAGGAACTTTTGTCCCACCAGTGAATGGGAAGCACTGGCTAAATGGAAAGATGCAGACTAATTTTTTCCTGGGATTTTTAATTTGGATATTTTTTATTAATTGCTGATTTTATCCCCCACCAGAACATTGTTTTTAAATCCAAGATTATTTATTAATTCATTTGCAAGAAGCACAGAACTTGGTTTTAAACGCTTTGTCGATTGTGAATAAAAGCGCTGCACACCCGGCACCCTTTCCTGCCATTATGTGCCCTCACTGCACTCTCCATCCTTGGTGTACACCTCTCGATATCCCGGGTTCAAAGACGAGTGAGCCAGCGCTGGGTAATCGGGACATCACAGTTCACCTTCACAAATGTTTCTGGCTTTCCCAGCCAGCACTCCAACTCTAAGCTCCCCCTAGTGACTCGAGATGTCCCTGCAGATTTCTCATCCCACAGAATGTGACTGGTAAGGCAGGGCCATCTTAACAGCATTATAGTCCCCTCGGGGCAAAGTAGAGCACTAAGACCCCAGTTTTGATAGCAAAACAGAAACATACATAGGCAAAAAAAAAAGTGGGCCCCTATGCTCGTGGGACCCAGGGGCAACTGCCCAGCATGCCCATGTGTTAAAACGGCCCTATAGGAAGGGCCAGATTGTCTGTCCTGTCCAATCCTCCTGTGAAGCGAGCCCCCCCAGGGCACTCTAGTGGTCTGGGGGAACACCAATCCCACTTTCACACTTCACAAAAATATTTCATCAAGTAAAATGCGGTAATTGACTCTTTGATGAGGCAGGTAAAAAAATAAAACTTCCAAAATCAGTTCACCAAGTGCCCCCCGAGCACACCTGAATGCAGTGCCATGGTGGCATTTTCTAACTTGCTATCTGATGACAACATTGGCATTGACATCTTTTTGTGTTTTATTTGTAACAGTAAGGGGGAGGCGGGTAAGTATAAGAAGCACTAAAGGGGAGTCATAATGTACAGATAAGGAACAGAAAATCCTCGAAACACACCACATGGTACCAGCCATGCCACCTATGGCCCCAGGAGAGGTCACCCACTAATTCAGGCCCAGCCAGTATTTGGATGGGAGACTACCTTGGAAAAACTGGGGATGCCGCTGCAAGACATATTGGTGAGTCCAGCAGGGGGCGCTTGCCCTATTATCTGAAAGTGGATACCAATGCCACCAAGTGCCGCGATGGGGATGCTGGCAGCATCCTGTGCTTGAGGTGTCCAAACCCTCTGTGGTCATTAAAGATCCCTGGGCATCCTTTGTAAAGAAGAGGGTGTATCCAAATTGTCCAGATGAAATTGCCCACCACAGCTTAGCCAGTCTGGTCCCCTAATCATCCCCTCTCTCTCTCACCCATTCACCAACTAACAGCTAATGTGTGGTGGGCATACTGAGGTAAAGATGGCTGCTGTCAAATCATTTAGGCGGGTGCTACACATTAGTGGTGGTTGAAGTGGCTCCCCACTCAATGAAGCACTTGTAATAGAGAGAAAAGAGTTATATACAGGTAAATGTAAAGAATTATTATTATTATTATTATTATTATTATTAATAATAATAATAATAATAATAATAATAATAATAATAATAATGAATATATAATATTATCCATCCATTATCCAACCCGCTATATCTTATCTACAAGGTCATGGGGGTCTGCTGGAGCCAATCCCAGCCAGCACAGGGTGGAAGGCAGGAAACAAACCCCAGGCAGTGCGCCAGCCCACCGAAGGGCACACACACACACCCACTAGGGACAATTTAGAATCACCAATCCACCCAACCTACATGTCTTTGGACTGTGGGAGGAAACCCACACAGACATGGGGAGAACAATCAAACAGGGAGGACTCAGGAAGCGAACTCGGGTCTCCTAACTGCGAGGCAGCAGCGCTACCCACTGCGCCACCGTGCCACCCTATTATTATTATTATTATTATTATTAGTAGTAGTAGTAGTAGTAGTAGTAGTAGTAGTAGTAGTAGTAGTAGTAGTAGTAGTAGTAGTAGTAGTAGTAGTAGTATTATGAAGCATTTTGTGAGGTTTACACATGTGAAGAACTCAATAACTTCAGAATGGTAACAAGGACTACTAAGGAGGTACTGAGTGACTTTGTAGAGGGAGATGTGCTGCTGAGATTTAACAGGCTCAGGACTTCATTTTATTGACTCTCATAGGTCAGCATTGCATGAAGGAGACATAAGCAAAGCAAAAGGGGCTGCGTGACCTACAAAATGTCCACAACAACATAGGTGAAGGCCTTCAGTGACCTGTCCAGGTGAGGCCTTACTCACCCCAGGTTGCTGGCCCAAATGACTACAGCCAGTCCAGCAGTCCCAGCGAGCCGATTAAGAAAGTTCAAAATAAACTGCTCAACAAAATGAAAGGCACACTTTGAAAACACATCAGAGCTCACTGGGAAAACAAACCCTGCTGGCTATCAGTACTGCTGTGGACTGATTGTGGTGGTGTGTGAGGAATGAAAGGATGGAAATGAAAATGATCAACCAACAGAGGGACACCCCGAAAATCAAAGGGAAAAAATGATGCAGCAGCAGGCAGGAGAGTCCATTTGGCCGAAATGTCATTGCAGCAACTCCAAATCGTACTCAGTAGTTTGTATGAAATGCCTCACAATGTCCTAATGAGATGACGGATGGTGTCCTGGGGGATCTCCTCCCAGATCTGGACCGGGGCATCACTGAGCTCCTGGACAGGCTGAGGTGTCAGATGGACTGAAACATAATGTCCCACCCAGAGGTGTTCTATTGGATTGAGGTCAGGCGAGTGAGCGTGGGGGGTGCCAGTCAATGGTATCAATTCCTTCATCCTCTCGCCACATGAGGCCAGACATTGTCGTGTACCAGGAGCAACCCAGGAGCCACTGCACCAGCATAGGTTCTGACAATGACTCCAAGGATTTCATCCTGATACCTAATGGCAGTCAAGGTGCTGTTGTCTAGCCTGTAGAGGACTGTGAGTCCCCCCATGGATATGCCTCCCTCCTCAGATATACCATCACTGACCCCCAAACAAACTGGTCATGCTGAGCGATGTCACGGGCAGCATAACGTTCTCCACAGCTTCTACAGACCCTTTCAAGTCTGTCACCTGTGTTCAGGGTGAACCTGCTCTCATCTGTGAAAAGCACAGGGTGCCAGTGGTGGACCTGCCAATTCTGATATTCTATGGCAAATGCCAGTCAAGCACAATGGTGCCCACTAGAGGATGTCGGGCCCTCAGGCCACCCTCATGAAGTCTTTTTTTGAATGTTTGGTTAGAGACCAGTGGCGTGCCTGCTGGATGTCATTTTGTAGGCTCTGCCAGCGCTCATACCGGTGGGTCCTGCTGATGGGTTAAAGACCTTCTACGAGGGGCCTTGTCCAGCTCACCTGGAGTAACTGCCTGTCTGTCTCTTGGAATCTCCTCCATGCCCTGGAGACACAGCAAACCTTCTGGTAATGGCACGTATTGATGGAGATGTTGGACTACCTGTGCCACCCTCTGTAGTGTCCAGGTATGGCCTCATGCTACCAGTAGTGACACTGACCGTAGCCAAATACAAAATGAGTGACAAAATAGATGAGGAGTGGCCTCCCTGCACCTGTTAAACCATTCATTCCTGTTTTGAGGGTCGTCTCATTGTTACCAATGCACTAGAGCAGCTGAAAATGATGAACAAGCCCCTCTGCTACTCAACTGACCAGGTCAATAGCCCACAAGTGTCATTGACTCGATGCTGTACGTTCATTCAAAAGTGGGCTTTTCATTTTTTTTGAGCAGTGTACTTCAAATTGTTCCATGAACGTCTCCTCCAGTCCACAAGCTGACTGGTCATTAAAGTCGTGCATGAAATGAAACTGCATGCTTCAGAAATGAGGATCTTGAGACGGACACAAGGAGTAATGAATTAAGAGCACCGTTCAAGTTGGGAACATCTCTAAGAAAGTACTAGAAAGAAGGTTCAGCTGGAACGGAATGCGTCAGGAGAAGAATCATGGATATAGAGATGTGGGGATGGAGGAGAAAGCTGATGGACTGCGTTGAGGGGCAATCTAATGGGGAAGGGGGGGGGGTCTCAGGTGAGGATGCGTACAACAGATGAAAGTGGAGGAGGCTGGTCAGAAACACACTGACCTCACATGAAAATTGGAGAAGCGTTAGAAAACATTCCTAAAAATATTTGAAATACCCATCAAGAGAGAGGACTACTGTAAACCCCTGGCTTGACAGGACGAGTCTAAATTCAGAATCTTTACACATCTATTAGAGGAAAGCAAAAGAAGGCACAAAAAGAGAAAAACAAAGGAGGAAAAGCCTAAAGAGACAAACCTGAGCTAAGTAATCCAGCTGGTCATCCAGTACCTAGAATCCAATGAATCCAAAGCAAGAAATCCACAAAACCAGAAAAATGAAATGAAAACAACAAACTCCCACGACTCTCAATGAGAACCTGAGGGAAGCCATCTGGTTGTGGGGGGAGGGTGGTGCCTTGGGTGTGATGTCATGTTGACCCCGCCTCTTGAGGGGTGAAATGATGTGAAAGGCACTATATAATCAAAAAACAAATGTTAGACAGATATGAAATACATCATACATCAGTTAGATATAAAAAGTAATATATAACTTATACAGTAGCTATATAAGTCCCTGTTAAAGGCACTATATATTTGAAGCATGGATTGACAGATGTAAAAAAAACTATATATTCAATAGATAGCTAAACAGACAGATATGCAAGGCACTATAAAATAATCATATATATATATGAAAGGTAATACATAATAGACAGACATGATCAGCACTTTCCAATAACTGAATGTCAAATGCACTTAATAATCAATAAATCGATTGTTAGATGTAAACCTCATTATATAATTGACAGATTGATTGGTAGATGTGAAAGACACTATATAATCAATAATTTGACAGAAATAAAATAATTAGATATGAAAGGCACTATATAATCAATAGGCAGATGTGAAATGCAATATAATAGATAGTGTGATGGACGGCCGGCGTTTCAGTCTGGCCGGGATGTCCCTCAACAGAAAGAAGGAGGAAGAGCCGCCATTTTAGGGCACTACATCACCCTGGACAGAAATGGTTCCCCGGATTCCCTCAGGGCATCATGGGACATGGAGTTCAGTTCTTCAGCTCTGTTGGGTGCCGTGGATGCCACCAGGGGGAGCTCACAAGGAACCTGGCAGGAATTGATCCGGGCTACTTGAGTAAGGAGGAGGTGGGGTTTGACCCAGAGGAGGAACACTTCCGGGTCAAGAACTATTTAAAGGACTGGTTGAGACCCAGCAAAAGAGCTGGATTTGGTAGATTGTGTAATGGAGCTGCTGGGAGTGGAGGATTGTGTTTATTATTGTATTATTGATTATTGATTGGAAAATTGCGTGAATGTGTGGTGCTTTGTGCACTTTATTAAAGAAAAAATTAAAATTCTTTTGGTGCTTTTTATAAGTGTGTCTTGGACGTCTGTCTGGTGGTTTTAATGGGGCAACAGTGCTTCTTGCATCCACAATAGATAGAAAGATAGATAGATAGATAGATAGATAGATAGATAGATAGATAGATAGATAGATAGATAGATAGATAGATAGATAGATAGATAGATAGATCTGAAAGGCACTCTATACTGCTGAACCTCTAAGCCCCCCTGAGTTGCTTCGTCCAGAGCCCCTCATCTTTATATCCTTTCTGATCTCATCTCTTATTTTTGCCCACATCTACATCTCCCTTTGGTGCCCCATGCCTCCTGGTGTGTTCCTCCCATAACCACAACATGTCATTGCCCCCCTTCAAGAGCTCCTCACGAGCCCCATTAATAGTCTGTACAGTCCGACTGCTGGATGACCTGATCACGGGGGTCTTGAAATGCTGAACGCTGGCCGTCTCTCACCTGATGGCTAACGTGACGGGGAAAACCCCCGAGGTGCCCCCCAGCCAGGCAGTTGTTCTCTTCCACAGCTCAGCGGCCATCACTCTGCACTCAGCCATTCAGACGGTGACTGGGCACACGTGGCAGGACTGAACTCACCGCTTGGCCGCCTGCCCGGTTTGCCGCTGTCTGGATCTCAATAAAGATGCCCAGATGAAGGAGATGGGACCACTTCTGCACGATGAACTGTTAGACGTAAATGTCCAATTTCGAATGTAACTCCAGTTTACGGGGCGTGGGAGTCGCTAATTGTCGAGGGCTCCTCGTTTGATACCATCTCAAGGTCTGCCCAATTCTGGCACCTGCCATTCAGGGTCTCACAATGGCGCAGCCCTAACTCGAGGCACAAAGAAAAAAAAGGGAGGGGTGGGGGACCGGCGACGTTTATTAGGTTTGATATTTTCCATATGAACGCAAAGTGCAAACACACTCGCTAATCGGCGTCCCAAATGGCCCGTCACTCCGGCCGCTTAGCTAAGACGCAAGTAATCGGCCTCAATCGAGAAACGCCGGCTTTATCTGCGCTCGTTTCCTGCAGTGCAGTAATAAGTCACAGCCTTTGATTTGTATAATTCAGAAAATATGCAACCCGAGATTAAGGCTGGAAATGAAATCCGCGTCGGAAATCAAGAAGGCGACGTTTCGTATTGCTGAAGTTCTACAAGTTCAAAGTGCGCAAACCGCGCCGTTCTGCTCGATTCACTCGGATTAAGCGCCAGCTTGAGACCCAAACACGGCAAATGACGTTTGAAAATGAAGTCACTTAAATATAAAAGACAAGGTGGGAACACAACCAGAGGGACAATGTGCGGGTCTCATTGGATGCGTTTGCCGTTTTCGCCATCACTCTCCACTCAACAGCCCATAATGATAAAGTGAAGGCATCTGCAGAAAAGTTGGCCAACTTATTAAAAATCCAAAACTAAAATCTCTCATTCATAGATGTATTTGGAGCCTTCACTCAGGACTCTGCAGAAGCCACTTTCATAGTCTTTCTGGCTAAGCCTCCAATAATAATAATGGCTGGCACTCTGCCTGGGGTTTGTTTCCTGCCTTACGCCCTGTGTTGGCTGGGATTGGCTCCAGCAGACCCCCGTGACCCTGTAGTTAGGATGTTCACCTATCTTCTCATTGGCCACAGATACCTTGCCAACTTATTATATTTTTGACAATGAGAAGAAAGCTACATTCTCACTCGTGATAGCAAAACCAAAAATATTGAATATCAAGAGACCCTCGATTATGAAAGCTATCGATATAAATTCTTCTCATTACAAATTATTACATTTTTTAATTTATTTTTAAAGTTTTTCCTGTTTCACTACTATGTGGTTTTGCTATCCAACAGATGGCACCTCACCAATAATAGCACAACTTTAACAAATCCTGTACCAAATGGCATGGCAAGCAGAGACACAGAAAACTGGCAGACACACTGGCACTGTGTCAGACATGAGCATCAGAGAGGTTGGCACTACCACTCCCAGACATGTGAGGGCGCTGTCACTGACGATATCTCACTCTTTTTTTCACCTACATTTCCAAGAAGCTGTCCAATGAGGGCACCTGACTCCGCCCCTTCCGGACCAGTGAGTATAAAGCCAGGGCTCTACCAGAATGGGTCATGTCCCTTTGGGAAGAGCTGACCGCCTGACTGAGCTCCTACCTGAACCTTTGACCCCTGCAGAGCTTGACCGTCCTTTTGCTAAATAGGCAATACAGCCTGCTCTTTATTTTTCTTTATTTTTCACTTGGACCGCCACGTGTGTGTTTAGTTATTAAAAGGGCTGACCCTACCCTCAGACAACGAGAACTGCAAAAATTAACGCTGAATACATCCATCTGAGAGGAAATGCCGGAGGGACAGAAATCATCTTGTCCACCTTAATAAAAGGACAAGTGTCTGTGTGTCTGTTTATCTGTCTGTCCATCTGGTTGCTATGTCTCTCTCATTCCAACAGATGGCGCATCACAAACATTTGTACTAATAAAATGCACCGCATCTGTCATTCCAACAGACGGCGCATCACAAACATTTGTACTAATAAAATGCATCGCATCTGTCATTCCAACAGACGGCGCATCACAAACATTTGTACTAATAAAATGCATCGCATCTGTCATTCCAACAGACGGCGCATCACAAACATTTGTACTAATAAAATGCATCGCATCTGTCATTCCAACGATAATAATAATAATAATAATAATAATAAATGCTATTTATATAATGCCTTTCCCATGCTCTACAAGCTTGGCACCCCTGGATTTCTACGGGCAGATACTCTCAGGCTCCATTAGATTGGCTGGGAACTGCCAGGGAACTGCCATTATCAGCTCTCTCCATACATGTGTTCTGTGGGGCTTAAGCGTGGGCCACTGAAGGACGCTCAGTGACTTGTCCCCAAACCCCCCAGCACCATCTTGGCTGTACACTGTAAGTCATTGGACATTTGCTCCATGCCCTCTGCACCTGTCCCTGCACCCCACAGTACGATGTTGCCATCATCCTGCTCCACCATAAGGATGGCATTAGGCGGCCAATGAGCAGTGCCAGGGCTACAACTGGCACAGAGCTTGGAGTTCTGCTCAGACTGTTCCGTTTCTGTCCCATTGGGTGAGAGAATCTTTTTGTCACTCTGTCCGAGTCCAAGCAGTACCCTGTTAGTCAACTTTTACTCAGGGGTGGCTTCTGTCCTGTCCCTCTACTGTAGGTGGGGATTGTTGCAGTTTTTGGCCCCAGGGAAAATGAAGCTTTGTAACATCAATGATTTGTGTGTGTCACAACCATTTCTCAAATCTTGAATCAAACATGAAACGTCCCTACAACGCTGGAGGAGATGCGCAGATTTATTTAGGCAGTTCCCCACCAGTCCATGTGAGTCAAAGTTAAAGCAAACTGCACTCATGCAAAGCGGCGCACACACATGGAGATCTTTGTCCCAAATGTGGATGAGCACATGCATGTGAATCACCATATCAGTGGATGGGGGTTCTGGAAGCAAACTGGAGGGGGACATTGTGTGTAGCCCACCATGTTATTTATTTTCATCTTTTCTTACCAATGCTTAAAACACTCGGCTCACTCCACGGGGCACGTAAAAGTGCAGCCTGCAGATGTCAACGCTGTACGTGAACCGCAACGCAGCGGACACGGCTTTAATCTCAACGTCCAAAACCTGGAAACGGAGCAGCGGTTGAAGATCAAGGCGATACACTGACATCTGAACTGAACTGAACCTACACTGATACTCCAAACTCTAAGTATTCTTATTAATCACCAACTTTAGTTAAAAAGAACAACATTTACACTAAAAGTGTGTTTTCCAATGACCACCAACAAAAGCTAAAAGCAGGGACTGATCTTCAGCGGGAATGTTTTACATAACAACGTGTAGCTGTGTGTTCAAGAATGAGGAGCTCTAATGAACTAATAACATCAAAAACAAACAAAAAATATAATCAGTAAATACCGTATCGTGGAACGAGCCCTGGACACAGACAGACGGATAACGCTTGGTCACCCAACACACACATATTTATTAACAGTCCAATATTTACAAGGGGGCACAACACAGTGCCTCCAGCACCAATCCCCCAAAGTCCAGGCCTCTCTCTCTCAGTGCCTTTCTTCTTCAGGCCGCCTCCACTCCTCTCCAACAAGACTTCGTCCACTCCTCGCCCGACTCCAGTCATCGAATGAAGGGAGGCAGCCCCTTTTACGAGGTGTGGCAGAAAAGTAATGAGACTGATTTTTTATTTACCAAAGTTTTTATTTTTTTTCAAACATCAATGTTATCCCCTTCAAAGTAGTTCCCTTGGGCAGCTACACATGTTGGATGTTTTCTAAAGTCCCGAAATGACGTCCTTTGAGGACATTTTTCAGTTTAGGAAAAAGGAAAAAGTCACACGGACTGAGGTCAGGTGAATAAGGGGGCTGGGGAACCACAGGAATGCCTTTTGAGGTCAAAAATTCTGTTATGGAGAGGGCAGTTTTTTGGCACCGGCCTTTCGCATGTGCTAATGTTCAGTCAAAATTTTATTTAATTGTTCACTCAACATTCTTAATGTTAAACGACGGTCTGATCTCACAAGAGTGTTCACACGTTCGATGTTTTCATTGGTTTTTGAAGTTGAAGTCCTCCCTGAACGGTGTTCATCTTCAACGTGTTTTCTGCCTTCCAAAAATGATTTGTGCCAGCGAAAAACTTGACCCCGGGATAAAGAATGTTCCCCATAGGCCTGTTTTAACTTTTCAAACGTCACACTTGCCGTTTAATGGCACAACGTTGTTCCAAATTCCGCTGTTCCATTTTGCGTGACGCACAACCAAAAACACGACTTCGCTAATAGCAGTCACAAAAATCACGTAGTTAACGGAAGGAGTTGAAACTCGCATTGAGCTATGGGAGGGGACTGATACACGCGCTCTATCAAGGACAACAGCGCAGCGTTGCTAGTCTTATTACTTTTCTGCCACACCTTGTATACAAGCCCAGATGGGCTACAGGTGCTTCCCGACACACCTCCGCTGACACTCTCCCCTGTGTGGCAGAAGTGCCAGCTGCACACGCGGAAGCCCTCTGGATGTCCCCAGTGTTCTTCCCCCTAGCACTTCCTGGTGTGGCAGAAGTGTTGAGGTCCAGGGCTCTCCAGGCACCAGGGCACCCCCTGACGGTGACCACGGGCTCCCACAGGGTTGAGCTTCCAAGCACTGCACCCGTGGTCCCCAGCGCAACCAGGACGGTCGCCCCCTCATAGTCTGGAGGAGACGCAAGCCCTCCTCCAGTCATCCTGGGCGTCCCGGCTGGGTACCACCCCCAGCCATGTGCCACAAAATACTGAACAATGCATCCAATTAAACACCAATATAACTGAATATACATAATGTGAGGTGAAAGGCACTATATAATAGATATGTGAAAGGTACAATATGATAGATAGATAGATAGATAGATAGATAGATAGATAGATAGATGTGAAAGGCACTATATAGTGATAGATAGATAGATAGATAGATAGATAGATAGATAGATAGATAGATAGATAGATAGATAGATAGATAGATAGATAGATAGATAGATAGATAGATAGATAGATAGATAAGGCTTTTTTTATTTTATAATGCTTAGAAAGGGCACCATATAATGGAGGGTTAGTGTTGAGGGGTCTAAGGTTAAAATTCCAATGAGCCTGTCTTGGTCAGTTGGGACAGACACAGTCGGATACAGTCACGGTCCTAGAGACTTCGGCCAACTGGTTGCACTCACCCACACTTGACATGGAGGATGTTTCATTGTTTCATTATCCAGATGGCAGGCAAGCACAATGAAACAAGCCAATTGGCCAGTGGCACAAGGAAGTGAATTTGAACCCGGTTCCTCCACAGTCTCCCAGTGAGAACAACTGACCACACCCCTTCTTATCCCAGAGCTTCAAAAGGACTCTAAAGCAGCTGTGAATCTAACAACCCAATAGCAGAACTGAGTCAATAAGAAGCCCCCCTTAATGTGGCGATTGTTTGCTTTGTTATCTTATTTATGTCATCAAGTGTCATTTTTGTTTAAAAGCTGGAAGTAAACAGAGAGGTGCTGTGTTAGCATTGCAAAATTTCTCCATGTGTCGACCTTCTGTCACTCGGATGACAATTATATACATTATATACATACAGTATATACAGGTCATCCCTTGTGATTTGATGGTTTAGGATTTGCAGATCTGCCCATTTACAGGTTTGTCATCAAATCCTACATGGAAGGTGTTCTGTGAGGTTTGCATCATGTTGCTAAAAACCACAGACGCTACTAAAATGGACTACAAATCCCAGCAGGCTCCGGAGTACTACGCCCTTGGGCAGCTTCCGAGATTGCAGCAAGGCCTGCAGGGTGACACAAGATGAGGATGGCAGTTTCAAAAGGGAGCCCTAAGGTGCTGGCAGGGTCACAGTCATCTGGTGTCATTTTGTTTCATCGCTGCACTGCACCATTGGATCCCAGTCGCGCCCATCGGATTTCAGTTTTTGTTCCGCTCCCGCTTGTTTGTGTGATTTCGTCAATATTGAATAACGTCCACGCCTGGGAAGTGCTGCCAGCTTCTAGAAATCTTCACTTACATCGGCATCACAATAGGACAGAACTTTAGATAACTTTCAGGGGGCTGTTCACAGGGGATTTCATTTCATAACTACGTCACTACCATCATCTGCGAAACTGGACAATGTCGTGAGCGTTGCTCGTTTTGTGTTGGCGTTTTCTTGGACTTCTCTCCAATTTTTTTTTTTTTTCCAGTGTCACTGGACCCCTCCACCGTGAGGATGCCATGTTATTTTACAATGTAAGCCCACCGACAGACCCCTGTTCACGGGGCTCGTCCAACAACAGCCATAGTTAAAGCCTTTTATATATGTATTTTTTTTTTTGGACACTTCCTCTTTCACCAGTCACGTTAACGACGCTTCTGGATGTCCCCTCTTGATGTCCTAAAGCCACACGTGCAGATTGAAAGCGCAGAACTGAAGGCCCAAGAATTCTGATTGAGCGAGCGTCTCACTTGCGCCATCAATCTGATTAGAAGCCGCAGCAGAACAGAAGTGTGCGGCTACTGCGGTAACGAGCTGCCTTTCGTTTCAAAAAAGTAAATCTTTCACGTTAAGACCGATTTGATTTGATTTTGAGAACGTGAAGCGCCTTGCAGCCCTCAGTCGGCCGACACCAGCTCGCTCCGGATTTCGCTCTGATGCGCTCCTCGTTATCCGGTGGGACTCGTGCGCCGCTGATCTGATTAGCGTGCATTTTAGGTGCCGAGAATTCATCTGACGGAAATGGCTTTCTGAAAACTTAGACACCGATCAAATTGGACAGCGTCTCATTTACGAAAGATGAATGGGTGCTCCGAAGCCATCCGTTTAGCTGACAAGTACATTAATGTCTGTTCCGGTTATAAAAACGTAACGCTTTGGAGAAATACTTGTGATTAGAATGCGCGCCAAACAGGATGTCGATTTCGGTTTAAAGAAAAACACACACGGAGCCCCCTGATTGACAGCGGGAATCACGTTGACAGTCTCCCAGAAATCAATGGCAATCATCAAATTACAATCAATGGACGGAAGCCGAGCGTTTACGTTACCCACCGTAATCAAGTCGAGTTCTTCTCGGCGCATCAGCAGCTTTAAGTGCAGGACCACCTGCCATCCCCTCCTTGCAGGCACCCAAACTTCTGGCTTTGTTGGGTTTAAATTCAGATTTTACGTTTAACCCTCCGTATTACGAGCTGGTCAGACCTGCAAGGGAAACTTAACGAACGTAAGCCTGAGCCACTCGCCCGTCCATTTCAAGTCCACCAAACAAACTGTGTGAACGCCTCATTGGTAGAACTGCCGACCGGCACGAGCCCCGCGCGAACCCAGCTTACCGACCCCTTTGATCTAGAAAGTAGCAAACATCGACTACTTCTGGTGTGTAATGGATACAAAATACATTATTATATTGGAAGTGAGAAGAATTACACAAAAGACACAAGTCTGAAGTTCAAGAAGCTCCAATCAGGGCGCGACTGGACAGTGCGGACGTGTGGCGTGGTGATTAGCATGGCTGGCCATCCAAACCCACTTACCCAGAATTTCATCTGCCACACCATAATTCCTGTGGCAGTAAGGACCCTAGAAACCGAGTGGTATAGTAGTTTTCATTTCTTTTTTTTGTTGCATAATGCTAATATATAGTGCCTTTCATATCTATCTATCTATCTATCTATCTATCTATCTATCTATCTATCTATCTATTATATAGTGCCTTTCATATCTATCATACAGTGCCTATCTATCTATCTATCTATCTATCTATCTATCTATCTATCTATCTATCTATTATATAGTGTCTTTCATATCTATCTATCTATCTATCTATCTATCTATCTATCTATTATATAGTGCCTTTCATATCTATCTATCTATTATATAGTGCTTTTCATATCTATCTCTCTATCTATCTATCTGCAGTGCTGTGAAAAAGTATTTACATCCTTGCTGATTTCTTATTTTTTTGCATGTTTGTCACACTTAAACGTTTCACATCATCAAACAAATTTAAATACTATACAAAGATAACCCAAGTAAACATAAAATGTAGTTATTAAGTGATGATGTTATTTATTAAGGGAACAAAAAAAAACTTTCCAAACCTACATGGCCCTGTGTGAAAAAGTAATTGCCCCCTTGTTAAATCATGAAGTAACTTTGGTTAATCACATTTTTTTTATGGACAGCTGAGTTCAATGTCACTAGCCACACCCAGGCCTGATTACTGTCACACCTGTTGAATCAAGGGAACCTGTCAGCCAAAGTGAAGTAGGCCAAAAGATCCCTAAAAGGAAAACATCATGAATTTTCTAAAGAAATTCAGGAAAACATGAGAAACAAAGTAATTAACATCCTATCAGTCTGGAAAAGGTTACAAAGCCATTTCTAAAGGTGAGAGCCAGTATCCACAAATGGAGAAAAGAAGGAACAGTGGTGAACCTTCCGAGAGTGACCGACTCATCCAAGAGGTCACAAAAGAACCCAGAACAACATCAAAAGAACTGCAGGCCTCACTTGCCTCAGTTAATATCATTCTATTGTTTAGCTCCTTTTATCTGTCCCTTCTGTCCATTCTTGTTTCTCATCGTGACACAGCGTGGTGACGTGTCACATGTTGACTTTACAGAATTTCTTGCCCTCTTCACACCTTATTTTGTGTTCTTCTGTTCCTATTAAATCAGACACTAAGGGTAACTGTGGTCCTATGAGTGACTGACAGCTGCCCTGATTGGTTGATTGGTTCCTGCGTTGCCCCCCAGTGCATTCTGGACAGTCCCAAACTGGCTTGAGGAGGTGTGGATGTGGATGGAGTGATGAAGTCAAGAATGAAACCCCTGGCAGGTGATGTAGGACCAGGCTTCAAGAAAGATTTTAAATGTGGCTGCTAAAGCACTGGATTTGGTAAAGTAATCTCCTGAAAATTCTGTCATGCTTCACAACGCTACCATATAAGTGGATGTCATTTCATTTTTATTATCTGGAGCATGCTGCATATTAATTACCATTAAGTAATTAATATCTTGCTTAATAAGCGTAAGTAATTATATCATTTTACACCCCTCGTGAGGCTCATGTCAGGCAGTCCGATTTCCCATCCTGCTCCAAGAGTCAAAGGTTTTGTCTACTGAGGGCTGCTGACGTGTTAAGATGGCAGTGGCGGACCCCCCAATACCGCCCCCCCCCCAGTCCTTGGTCACAATTGTTAGGGCTGTGTAGTGGGTCACCATCCCTCTACAAATCTAGTTTTTATTGTTTATTTCATCAACGTATTTGTTTGATTAATGATAATAATAGGAATACTACTACTAATATTAAGAAGAATACCATTTATTTATATAGCGCCTTTCTCACATTTATAAACCAGAAAGGCTTTGCAGTATATAATTGGCTCGGGTACTGTGCTGGGGTCCTTTTTAAAGATGGCAGGAGTGGAGTGGTGAGCCCAGTCATTCATGACACTTAAGGGGCAGAGTATTATTATTATTATTATTATTATTATTTATTTATGGCAAGTTATAATAGATATTAAAATGATTTTAGAGAATGAGCTGAAAAAACAAGCGCGGGAGAGTCGTTCATCTACTTGCTTGCTTGTGGTGGTCCGTCAGTAACAACACTGTCTATGATCTCCTCCATGCTGCAGCTACACATTTTTGGACTAAGGGGGTCACTGGGCTCCTGAATGTATTAAGCCGCCGCCGGTGAAGTCATCGGTAATGTTCCTCCACAAGTCATGTTTTCTAATTACGTGATGCCATTTTGTGGATAGTTTTCCAGGTTTTGAACTCTGCTGCGAGCTTCTCCAATTTTTCTGTCATGATGTTGCATCACTTCAAGCCCCTCTTCAGATTTTCTTTGGACTACTTTTGTTGTTCCTCCTGGTCTCCTGTGGCCTGATCCCCAGTTCTCCTTACAGAAATACTGTAATACGAGGGGAGTGAGATGGAGGCATCGGTATTATGTGTCCCACCCGCCGAGTCTTTACTTCATGCTCTTCGGAGGATCTCTGGATGGGGGAACTTTGTCTCTCCATGTACGTGATTCCCCCCAGAATTTTCTAGAGGAGACAAATAGTGAAGAGTTTTTGTGATGCCGGTAAAGAGTCCAAATCTCAGTGAAAATGAATTCCAAAGAAGTTCATTAGCAGCAAAAACAGGTCGCTAATGAAGAAAAGGGTGAGAATGAAAATGTGCAGCCACTGCGGCCCTCCGGGACTGGAGTTTGAGACCCCTGCTCTAATGTATCGGTGTGCCAGTCACACAGCTAAGAGTGTGCAGCGTGCAGTCCGGTAATGGAGACCTGTAAATAAATAAAGCGACCGTCTAGTTGTGGTCTAGCTCTTTGCCATGGATATACTGAGACAGTGCGGTCAGATGACACAGTGACGTCAAGGCTTGAACCGCAAATCTTTGGGGTCTTGGATGGATGGATGTTATTTGCGTCACGGCACGTGAAATACTAAATGTATTTATAAAACACAAGCGCATTTTCACAGACTGTACGCTTGTTTCACGGTGGCCGATGATGACATGCGTCTCCTTTTGGCGATGTCACAGCCTTTTGCTCAGAAGGGGACTCATGCATGTATTGATCTATATTTCAAGTTTTATTGTTGTTTTTGAATTATTATTTTTCATGTTTCATATGTTTATGAATTTTTTGCTAAATTTTATGTGCTGTGACTTTAACTCTACAATTACCAAAGCCTACGGAAAAACTCATAGCTCTGTCCCACCTTAAATCGCTTCGCACCTCTCTATCAGCGTCTTTTGTCATTTAAATGTGTTGATAAGCAGCAAACAGCAAGCAGCCTGCTATCACATCCCGCCACGCCGCACAGTTTTCTCAGCTCAAGTCCTCAAGTTTACCTGTGTGTCAGTTGCTCAGAGTTGTATAAAGTGAGAAGTCAAGCAAAATGACCCCTTTTATAAATACTATATCGTTATTTGGAACACATGCCTTTCATGTGTGTTCTGTGTCTACAACGATCTATGAAAACACATCGTTAAAACAGAAACATTTTTCATGTTTTAGTAATAACTAGCAGAATACCCGCACTTCGCAGTGGAGAAGTAGTGTGTTAAAGAAGTTATGAAAAAGAAAAGAAAAAAAATTTAAAAATAACATAACATTCTTTGCCTAAAAAAGAAAGTGAATGAAATAAGTATAATTGTAATAAACGAACAAAACAACAGCAGAAAAGCCGCGGATTAAATAAAGGAAATGGGTACTTGAACAGTAAACTAAGTGTAAAATACGTACACAATAAGTCTAATAATCGTAACAAATGAACAATAAAACAACGCAGAACCCGTGGATTAAATAAAAAGGTTGCCTCGTTGGCGAAGCAAGGATAAATGACTTTCGTATATGTCGTTCGTTTATAAAACAGCGCAGAAGCTGTGAGAAAGCTGCTTCCTTGTTGAATCAAGGAAACCAATAAAGACACCGCAGCGAAGAATGGCCTTATATGGGAAGCCAGTCAATTACATGGGAGGCGTGGTGAGTTGCGCAGCCGCCTTACATATGAATATGCTAAGTGCTGACTAAATAGAAGTTGAGAAGATATATTTTTTCAAATGTGATCGCGCAATTCAAACTTTCTGCGTTAACCGCATATTTTTTCATACGTCTCAAACCAAGGGGATGTGAGGCTAAAATGAATCGGGAAGCACACGTACATACTCAGTACACCCCCTCTCAGGAATCGAACTTCGGACGCCGCCGCTAGAGGCGAAGGCTCTACGATTGCGCCACAGCGTGTAATTCGTTTTTTGTTCAGCACTCTTTGGAACTGTTGCTTTTTGTCTGCGCACTGCGTCAGTTTACGTGAGCCGCTGAATATGGTTTTATATGTCACTCAGTCGCTTCTAATTGTTTCGCTGCCTTCTTAATTATATAATGTATGTTTTCTTTAGCGGTTTTTGGAGTTCTTCCTGGTTTTCTACGTACTGCGTGATTACGTGGGAGGCGTGATGATGTCACACGAAACTCCGCCCCTCCACGGCTTTCGAGCTCAACTCCATTATTACAGTATATGCAGAAAAATAGCTTCCAGTTATGACCGTTACGCGTAGAATTTCGAAATGAAACCTGCCCAACTTTTGTAAGGAAGCTGGAAGGAACGAGCCTTCTACCAATACGGGAAGTTGGAGAATTAGTGATGAGTCAGTCAGTCAGTGAGTCAGTGAAAGCTTTGCCTTTTATTAGTATAGATTGACAAAATGTAGACATGAAGTGTATAATGTGTGAAGCCTGAAGTCCAAATATCATAGAAACACTTTTACAAAAGGTACAAATATAACAGAACAAGTGCGCTTCTATTCAAGAATATGACTGCAGAAAAAGAACCCGCGTTAGGGCGCAACATTGACACACATTTGTTATGACTGCTTTGGTGGCACAACGGTATTAACTGTTGACTGGTAATCAAAACTTCACGGGTTCGATTCCCGACTAGTCTGTGTTGAGAAGTGAGCTGCTCTTCTTACTATTTTAGAATAAAAACATACATTTAATTCCAGTCTGTAACAACAACAACAACAACATTTATTTCTATAGCACATTTTCATACAAACAGTAGCTCAAAGTGCTTTACATAATAAAGAATAGAAAAATACAAGACACAATAAGAAAACAAAATAAATCAACATTAACATCGAATAAGAGTAAGGTTCAATGGCCAGGGGGGACAGAAAAAACAAAAAAAAAACTCCAGACGGCTGGAGAAAAAATAAAATCTGTAGGGATCTGTAACAGGCGGTGTACATTTATGATACTCGTAACGGTTAGCTTTGTTTTTTTTTTTGTTATTTAGTTTTATTCTCTCAGTCGCATTCACGATTCCCCGCATTTGACACTGCTGTTTTCACATAAAGACGCACTATAACAGAGGTGAACTCAGATGATGACGACGGTCCTACATAGGAGCAAGAATGCACGTCGTACTTTTGTCATCGCTGTACTTTGTATATGTACATGGGAAGCTCTGCAGTCTACTTGTGACTTTACACTGTAGGAAGTAAGTAAATAAACCAAGGTAAATAAGTAAATAACATTCGATCTGGCTGTTATATGCAAAGTACAGCGACGGCAGCTTCCACCTGCAGCTGTAGACTCTTCAGTATGCGAGCGACTGCATTCTCGTACCATTGCTTGCGTACTAAAGATGATATTTGGATGATAAACTGGACTGGACTGCCAATTCTGATGCTCTGTGCAAGAGAGGACAGAGCCGACTATACTTCATTAGAAGGCTGGCGTCCTTCAACATAAGCAATAAGATGCTGCAGTTGTCCTATCAGACGGTTGTGGTGAGCGCCCTCTTCTACGCGGTGATGTGCTGGGTAGGCAGCATAAAGAAGAGGGACGCCTCACACCTGGACAAACTGGAGAGAAAGGCAGGCTCTATTGTAGGCACGGAGCTGGACAGTTTGACATCCGTGGCAGAGCGACGGGCGCTGAGCAGACTCCTGCCAATCATGGAGAATCCACTGCATCCACTGAACAGGATCATCTCCAGACAGAGGAGCAGCTTCAGCGATAGACAGACTGACACATTTACAGGACAAAAGACGCTGATGGAGTAGTGCAAAGAGATTTAAGGTGGGACGGATCTACGAGTTTTTTCATAGGCTCTGGTAATTCTAGTGTTAAATGCGGTTCCATTCCTTAGGCTTTGTGGGTGGAGCTCCAGGAGGCGTGGTCACTCTTACATCACTTCTTCTGAGCCCGCCCCCTGGCTCTTTAAGGCCACAGCTGAGCAAGCTCAAATCAGGAGAGCGTTCAGTTTATAATGGAGATGTGGCTTTTGTTCTTTTTCTTTGGCGTTTTTTGAGTTCTTCAAATTTTTTTTTTGCATCTGGATTTGCTGAATTGGACTGGTTTGCTGTAGGACTGCCTGCCCATTTGTTGCTCTATTTTGCCTGTCAGTCAGTCAGTCAGTATTCATCCAACCCGCTATATCCTAACTACAGGGCCACGGGAGCCAATCCCACAGGGGCGTAAGGCAGGAACAAATCCTGGGCAGGGTACCAGCCCACACAAAATTTAGGGACAATTTAAGATCACCAATGTACCTAACTTGCATGTTTTTGGACTATGGGAGGAAACTGGAGCACCCTGGGGAAGCCCACGCAGACATGGGGAGAACATGCAAACTCCACGCAGGGAGAACCCGGGCAGCGAACCCATGTCTCCTTACTGCGAAGCAGCAGCGCTACCCACTGCACCACCGTGCCACCCTATTATTATTATTATTATTATTATTATTATAAGGCATTTTGTGAGGTTTACACCTGTGAAGAACTCAATAACTTCAGAATGGTTACAAGTACTACTAAGGAGGTACTGTGCCACATTTTGCTTGTATTTTTCCTAATTTTTCCAATAGATCCCTGATTTATAAACATTCCCTTTTGCCCTTTTTTTGTGCACAAGCTGGAGGCTGCAGGTGACCCTCTTCCTTGAGGGGCTTTTCCTATATTATATTATCTTTTGTTATTTTCACCAGCTTTTGACACCTTTTTGGGGGGCGTCTGTTATAGCAGAAGGCTGCAGTTAACAGTTTTGAGGCTTGCTGGATTAGGGATGAGTTTCCTTGGGTAGGCTACTGAGGTTATGGCCCAACTACACTCCTCTCTGTCTATCTTAGCTCTGCTCGTTACAATATGTAAAACCAGGCCAGCATGTGCCGATCCGTTGGAGGGCTTTAGATCAGGGACCCTGGAGATATAAGCCCTTCCATAAGGTGATGTCAGCTCCCCTGTGGATACAAGTGTACAAGCCTCCCCGGGCAGAAAACAAATCAGATCTGCAGTCGAACAGACACTTTATGTGGTGAGAGTTTGTTCAAGTTGAAGTGGTTAGTCATGAACAACGACCACCACTGCGGTTAGTACAGGACCTTACATTTAATATCGTTTTCCCCTGTTGTTTTCATATTTTAACTTTCTAGGAATTATATTTCCCAAAAAGATTACTTGCCCTGTGCCACGGCGACACATGCATGGAATTACCGCGGCTGATGTTTGAGCCCACCCTCGTGTATAGCGGCCGCTCCCTGTCTGACATAATAATTCTCTGCATTTATATAGCGCTTTTCTCAAGACGCTCAGCAATTGCAGGTTAAGGGCCCAACAGAGCCGAGTCCCTTCTGGAATTTACGGGATTCGAGCCGGCAACCTTCCGATTGCCAGTGCAGCTCCCTAGCTTCAGAGCCACCACTCCACTGACAGGTCCAGGCGGAATCATGAAAGCGTTTGGCCAGGTCATTTGAAACTGTGTTTAAGACGAGTGTAAGAGCGGGTGTTGAGATTCCGCTACTCTCCTTACCAGAATTCGGCGTCGGTTCTTCTTGGCGTGCGGGCGACCTCGGTAGCGTAGTCGACTGAGTCTTCGATGTGTGGAAAGGCACAAAGAGCTGGCCACCCCAGTTCTGTGGACTATTTGCCAGTTATATTTATTTAATAATACAGCAGTGGAGATCCCGCACTTGAGCAACACAATAACACTCTCTCTCTATTTTTTTTTTTCTATCTCCCAACTCCACCCACCAAATTTCTCCTCCTTTAAAATCAATCAATTAACTTTATTGGAATTTCCTGACATAAACTCCTGCTTACACGAGGATGACACGGGACAGAAAAGGGAGGATGAGGATTAAGCAGAAGCCCCTTTACGCACTCATAACACATTCCTTATTTCTTAACAGTCTTTTATTTGTTGTCGCTTGATGCTCTCCAGAGACACCATTCGGGGTATTTATAAGCTCAGAGACGGGCGTGCATATTGATTGTGTCTCGTCTCGTAGACACAATGGGGGGAATGAAGTTAAAACGTGGATTTAGCTAATTATCAATTGCACTGAGACTGAAAAATAAACCCGGCAGTATACATATGGCAAGCAAGGATCGTCCTGCAGAACAAACGAGAATTAGAAAGCAGCCTCGAGCCAACGCACGTAAACGTGAATGGTCAGCATCATCATCTGACAGGCACGGAGTTTAACGTCTTATTAAAATAACTGAAATCTGCTCATTACCAAGTGACAGTCCACCGATTCCGTAAAGACAGACGGCAGTGACGTCTCCAGCTACTGAAATACTTCATTGTGCCGCTCACACGTGAACTCACGCATGTGCAGGGAAGACGACTCGGTCAGTCTGTCCGTCTTTCTGAGTTTTTAATTTGCACAGAAGCTCGGCTTTAACGCTCTTCAGAAAACAAATAAGAGCAAAAATATAAACAGCAAACAACTCATACATCGAGGACGGAAAGTCAGGTGACAGAGATGAAGACCGGCAAAGAGCAGACGTCAGTCAGAACAAGTGACAAAGTCACAGCGTGGCCACCACAGGTGTGCAAAGGAAGAATAAAACGAAGAGACGACGCCGTGGAGAGAAGCACAAAATCAGTTCACAGGTCAGCTTAATCCATCACATTGGTGATGGGAACTGGAGCTATGTGGGGCACCAGTCTAATAAAGGGGCACACTGGCACAGACAAAGAGGAGAGGGGAAGAGTGCTGCGCAAAAGTGGGAGATAAAGAAATAGGAAAGGCACTACAATATACAATGAAAGATAAGAGAGATACTATATAATACTGTAGATTGGTCAAAAGAAAAGGTGCTACATTATAGAAGGATGGATATGAGAGGCAATATATAATACTGCAGATATGACCAGCACTATATTACAGAAAAACATATAATAAAGTAATGAGAAGTCAAGTGATAGTTAGCCAAAAAAAAATGTGTCATTTTGCATTGACTACTCATTGCATCCATAATGGTTAACACAGTGCAACCTCCCACCAATACAGGTATATAATAAGGTAGATAGGAAGATAGAAAAGGCACTATACTATCGAATAATAGATGTGAGGGGCACTATATAATACTGCAGGGAGGTTGAAAGGAAAAGCACTATATTATAGAATAATAGAGATGTGAGAAGAAATCTACAGTAAAAGGCACTATAATATATAGAATTTCCGCTGTATGATAGATAAACACAACATAGACACACAGTTAAAAGATGCCCACATATGGCTGGTATTAAACTCTTCTTGATTTCATATTCTGTCTTGTGTTGCCCCATTTCTATTCTTACCTCAGTAATGTTATGAATTGGGGTTTTGGACTATGAAGAAGTTCATTTCCACAGTTATTTTGTACTTTCCGTAATGCTGTAGTATATTCATTTCACATGTATTATTATTGCAATTGTTATTTATGATTTTGTGGCAATAAATGTGTTCATTACCTTTTGTGGGCATGCTGCTCTTTTGCATATCATTGAATAGCTGGGGCCATATTATTGTTCGTAGCAGCACCGCATTACCATCTTGTGAGGACACAAAGTTGTGGCATATGATGCCATCACTGCAAGAATAAATAAGATTCTATCACACTAGATCTGCCATCCAAAATTTTGGGATGTGCTCCCTTTGACAGAATCTCTCTCTCTCTTGCTCTTATTTTATCAGACTCCACCCCTATTGACAGGTCTCTTTCTCTCTCTCTGTCTCTGTCTCTCTCTCTGTCTTTTAGACTGCACCCATTCTGACAATGCCCCCCCTCCCTCCGGATCCACTCCTTCAGAGAGTGCCTCCCCTTTCTTTCTGTTTCTCTGTCTCTCACGTTTTGACCCTTCTAACAGTGTGTCTCTCCCTCTCTCTCTCTCTCTCAGACTCCACCTCTTTTGACAGCATGTGCCTGTCTCTCGCTCTCTCCCTCTCTGGCTCCGCCCCTTCTGACAGCATCTCTCTCTAGCTCTCTACTGCTTTATCTTTCTCTACTATGTCATGTTCCACCCTTTATGAGAGCATCTTTCTTTTCCTTTCTGGCTTCACCCCTTCTGACAATGCCCCCCCTTCCAGATCCACTCCAGCAGACAGTGCCCCCCTTTCTCTCTCTCTCTTTCTCTCTTCCCTTCTCTCTGCCTCTCACATTTTCACCCTTCTAACAGTGTGTCTTTCCCTCTCTTTCTCTCAGACTCCACCCCTTCTGACAATGCCTGCCCTTCTCTCTCTGGCCCCACCCCTTCTGACAGCAACTGTCTCTCTGCTCCACCCCTATTGACAGGTCTCTCTGGCTCCACCCCTTCTGACAGCATCTCTCTCTAGCTCTCTATTGCTATCTCTTTTTCTACTATGTCATACTCCACCCTTTCTGACAGCATCTTTCTTTTCCTTTCTGGCTCCACCCCTTCTGATAGTGTCTCTGTCTGTCTCTCAGACGCCACCCATTCTGACAATGCCCCCCCCACCAGATCCACCCCTTCTGACAATCCCCCCATTCTCTCTCTGGCTCTGCCCCTTCTGACAGCATCTGTCTCTGTCTCTCTGCTTCACCCCTATTGACAGGTCTCTCTCTCTATCTCTTTCCCTCCCTCTTTGGCTCCACCCCTTCTGACAGCATCTCTCTCTAGCTCTCTATTGCTATCTCTTTCTCTACTATGTCATACTCCACCCTTTCTGAGAGCATCTTTATTTTCCTTTCTGGCTCCACCCCTTCTGACATTATCTCTCTCTGTGTCTCTGTCTCTCAAACTCCACCCCTTCTGACAATGCCCCCCCTTCTCTCTCTGGCTCCACCCATTCAGACAGTGCCCCCCTCTCTTTCTTTCTCAGACTCCACCCCTTCTCTCTCTGGCTCCACCCATTCAGACAGTGCACCCCCTCTCTTTCTTTCTCAGACTCCACCCCTTCTGACAATGCCCCCCCCTTCTCTCTCTGGCTCCACCCATTCAGACAGTGCCCCCCCCTCTCTTTCTTTCTCAGACTCTACCCCTACTGACAATGCCCCCCTCTGACTCCACCCCTTCCAACAGGTCCCCACTACAATGTAAGGCTTATTTAAAATGACCACGTTATCCTGAGTCACAGCCTACTAAAGCAGAACACAGAGGAGAGAATGCTTTTAATTGCATTTTATTATACAAAACTGGCCACATATTGTAATATTTCGCTTCATACGACGCCTCATTCTATTTACACGACTTCCAGCTTTTCCATTTTATTTTTGGCAAACCCACCCCCCCCATCCCCCTATTCCAAAACCAATTATTAAATATTTCAGCGTTCGGTTGTGGAGGTCTAAGGCACTCAAGGAAAAAACTGGAATGTAATTTTCTATTTTGTGCCATGTGCATATTATTTCTAAATCTTGCTGGATTTTCTATGCAGCTGTGCAAATGTCAGTTGACTCACTCAATTTTAAATTGTCTCTGCTGTGAGTCTGACTGGTTTACAAGTGAACCTGGTCGTGTAAGCCATTCACATTGTACAAAAAAAGAACAGAGAAATAAATGGAAAAAGAGCCGAGCCTACAAGGAAATGTGCGCCACACTCATAAACACACACATCCTTTCTAAGCTGCATACATGTGACAAGAGTTCATGTAATAAATAGTTAATGATGTTCATGGGGTGGCACGGTGGCGCAGTAAGGAGACCTGGGTTCGTTTCCCGGTGGAGTTTGCATGTTCTCCTCGTGTCTGTGTGAGTTTCCTCCCACAGGTGCATTGGCGATGCTAAATTGTCCCTAGTGTGTGCTTGGTGTGTGTGTGTGTGTGTGTGTGCCCTGTGGTGGGCTGATGCCCTGCCCGGGGATTTGTTCCTGCATTGCACCCTGTGCTGGCTGGGATTGGCTCCAGCAGACCCCTGCGACCCTGTAGTTAGGATATAGCGGGTTGGAAAATGACTGACTGACTGGCTGAATTATGTTCATATTGCGCTTTTCTTGTTACTTAAATAAGGAGCCACTTCAGCCACCACCGGCGTCCGCCTGGATGACACCACAGCAGCCATCCTTGTGCCATGATACTCACAACAGATTAACTATCAAGTGGTGAAGGGGTGAGAAAGGTAGACAGGGGATGAATAGGGGGCCAGAATGTACAAGGTTAGGGTGGCAAATTCATATACTTCAGAAGAGGTCACCCACCTGAAGCTACGCAGGTTTGGGCCCAGTCAGTAGTTGCATGGGAGACCACCTAGGAAATGTTTGGGTTGAGTGTTGGTGAGTCCAGCAGGGGGCGCTTACCCCGTGCTCTGAATGTGAAACCCAGTGTTTCCAGCCTGTTAGTAAAACACGACCTCCCTCTTCTGACCCCATGCTGACTGTCCTGTCCTTGTCATGTGTTGCTCAATCTTATCCTTAATAATTCCTTCCATTAATTTTCCTGTGATGCAAATTAAGCTTACTGGCCTATAGTTGATTGGATCTGCCCTGTCACCCTTTTTATATAATGGGATGATATTTGCCATTTTCCAGTCCTTGAGAATCTCTTCAGTGCGCAGTGACTTCCTAAAAATATGTGTTGAGGGTTTCTATCTGAACTCACTAACCTCCTTAAGAACTTGAGGGTAAATATTATCTGGGCCTGGTGATTTGTTTGATTTGTTTGATTTCATCCTTCTTCCTCATGCTCTCTTCTCTGGAACGCGTCTGCCACAGTGAAAAGTAAACTTTGGAAAGCGCTATGAAACTCAAACAGTTCGGTATCCGCACAAGACACAAGTACTCACAGGGTCGATCGGTGGAGCACTGATTTAGAAGTTGGCGCTGTGTGTGATGTCGCGCCTGCACGCTCACCGAGACCGCCCAAGACCGGAAATTTTGAACAGACTCTCTCTCTCTTTCTCTCTCTTTTTCTTTCTCTCTCTCTCCCTCTCTCTGTGTGTCTCTCTCTTTCTTTCTCTTTCTCTCAATTTGTCTCTCTTTCTCTCTCTCTTTTTCTTTCTCTCTCTCTTTCTTTCTGTCTCTCTCTTTCTCTCTCTTTCTCTCTCTCCCTTTCTTTCTCTCTCTCTCTTTCTCTCTCTCTCTTTCTTTCTCCCTTTCTCTCTCTCTTTTTCTTTCTCTCTCTCTCTTTCTTTCTCTCTCTCTCTTTTTCTTTCTCTCTCTTTCTCTCTCTCTTTCTCTCTCTCCCTTTCTCTCTCTCTCTCTAGCTTTGAGACAGCCTGTTGCAGTGTCCCCGAGACTCGGTGCAGAAAGTGTAAGAGTGACATTAAGTAATTTTTGCATGGTATTATTATCTTGCTGGCCATTTTTGTTATACTGAGATTTACATTTCATTAACATGATGTTCTATAAACGTTTGTTTGGTTCCACAAAAAGCATTCGTTATTCTGAAGATGTCATTACTTCACTATTCTCTACAACGGGATTTAACCTTTATTGGGTTTTTCAATTTGATTTTATTAATTGACACTCCTGTGTCTTGTGCTCCCTTCCACTCCAACACTGTGTTCATTATTGACAACACAAAACGCCACTCAGGCTCAGCTCTGATTGGCCGTTTCTCCCCAGACACTCTTCCATGTGCGTGATAAAGCCCCCCCAGTGAGACCACCTTCAAGTGCTCCCCCCGACGTGCACAACTAGGCTGAACATCAGCACAAACAGCAACCCGAGCCCTTCTCCCAATTCAGCATCGCAGGGAGGTGACCCTCTTGTCCAGTGTATACATGAAGAACTGGGCTGGTGGACTATAAGTAAGCCCACATTCACCCAACGCCTCTCACTCTTGGCATTTCCAGTGGTATAAAGTCCATCCTTTCTCCTGTAGAGCCCGTGCTGAGTGTTCAGGTGAGCCCAGCTATATCTCGATGGCACCGCTCCACCTCCCAACCCTAAGTCACACGGGCATACCTACAGACTGAGTCCCAAAGGACAGCTGTTGCCCAAAGCTAAATGTACCCAACCCTAAGCCTAACCTTTCATCTCCAAGGCCAGCCCTTGTCCAAAGTTAAGAAGTCCCTAACCCTAACCCGTGTCCCTAGACCAAGTTTTGGACATCAGGAGGTCTGTCCACCAAGACTTGCCTTCTACTGCCAGCCAAACCACAATGCACCAGACCCTTATGACTTCTCCGTCAAGTGGTGGGCCCACTGGAGGACAGCCCCATGTTGCTCATTCAGGCCATGCCCGGGTCATGCCCCATTGGCACTCCTGGTCCTGGTTTTCTCGGTGAGTCTTTAATGGAAGTTGAAAGACATTTCTTCTGATCCCCTCACTGAGGACCAAATTGCCCTGGATGACCCTACAAGGACCCTACATTGCACTTAAGATGATGGGGGCACACAAACCCCTTCACCATGATAAGGTGGTGATTCATGGAGGCCACTATACTAATAATATCATTTTACACATAATATTTTATATTGTCCATCAAATAGCTTCCAATAGATGGATGTGTGGTATTCCAAATGTATATTGTGACCAGATGGACAGTCAAACCACTTTGAATGTGGCACCAGAAGCTCTGTCCTCATTGAGGGTGCTGTTGAAATGAGACCCCAAACCTTCCTGGGACCGCCAATTTGGAAGGGCGCGGCCTGATCTGTGCACTGTGGGCGGGGCTAGACATCTTCCATTTGCATATTTTCTGTGGAGGAAACAGAAGATCCAGTTAGCGACGGCGCCCCCTCTTGTCCAGGAAGAGGTATCGCTTACCTCAGGAGGGCCAGGCGCACAACACCCATCATGACTTCAACCAAACTGTGATCCTGTGACGGCGTACGGTTGTGTTGTTCTTCCAATAACTTAAACTCGGGCCTCTTCCCGTTGCCTTATCTTTCCATGCAGCTGACCATTCCCTAAGCGTTCTCCGAGTTAACCTCAGCAATTGAGTGACGATCCGGCAGAATGCTGCCAGTAATGATGGCTTCTCACTCAAACTCACCTCCTGCTGGCAGCAAATGTGACAGGTAAAGGGATAAAGAACAACAGGGTCCTTGGTCTCTTATAAATGAGGGGCCGTTCCACTTCTGATCTGCAGGATATCTCAGTCCTGAGCGCCTTGATGCTGACACGGCATCACAAAGACTGAGCTGGACATCTGATGAGACATCTGAGGCCCAGTTTGTATGGAAATCTACAATCTGATGAAGTGCGAAGGCCATCAAGAACTGATGGCCAGCGAGAAGGTCAAAAAGCAAAGAGGACAGCAGCCACAAACTGTGACCTGCTCTCAGCTCGCATTACGTTGCCATAATGGGTTTTTAGCCGAAATGGTCACTTCACGCGTCACTTTCTGTATGTTGGAAGTTCCATGTAAGTTTACTCAGCTGCTTCCCATTATGATCATATTCTTTATTTATTCCATACAGCTCCGTTACCAGTAATCAGCAGCATTCAGTGTTTCATAAAGCAGCCTGCAATGAATATAAGTTATTAAAATACGTTAATTTGACAATAGAATAAATAAATAGTGTTTGCCTCTTCACCTCCTTGGAACTTTCCACAACTTAAGTTTATGCAACATTGATGCTCAATGGATTGAATTTGACTTTATTAACACTGATGTGATGTCAAAGCGAAAATAGATCTGAGCAAACTTGTCTGAATTAATGATAAATATGAAATACAAAATGATTAATTGCATATTCACCCTTTTTAATTTCAAACTCCAAAAACATCACTTGCATATCCAACTGATTTTAAAAGTCACCTCATTAATCCAATGGGGATCACTTGTCTTGGGTTTTGATCTGCCTTAATAAAAAGACAAGTGTCTGTGTATCTCTGTGTCCTTTTCTGTCATACCAATAGTTGGTGCATCACAGACCTCCATATTAACAAAATGCATTGCTTTTGTCATTCCAACCGATGGTGCATAACAAACATTTTAGTAATAAAACGCATTGCATTTGTCAATCCAAAAGGTGGTGCATCACAGACCTCTGAGGTAATAAATGCATTGCATTTGTCATTCCAGCAGATGATTCATCACAAATATCAAAGCTACTTTTACGCTCCCATTCCAAATATTAAGATTTTTGGATTTGATATACTTTATTAAACCCCGAAGGGAAATTGTCACGTGACCTTTGGAAGACAGAACACAGGGTCACCCATTGAAACAATTTTCAGGTTAATGGCCTTAGTCAAGGGTGAATCTGAATAGGATCAATAATGGCATATAGCAGATATATATATATATATATATATTCATTGCATTTGTCATTCCAATCGATTGTGTCACATTCTCTATGGGCTCTGGGAGTGCAGTGAGTTGGCCGAGGACTCCAGGACTGTGACTGGCCCTACTGACCAAGACAGGCTCATCGGAGTTTTAACCATAGACCCCTCAACACTAACCCTCCATTATACAGTGCCTTTCCTAAGCGTTATAATATAAATAGCCTTACCTATCTATTGATCAATTTGTTATATAGCACTTGTCATATCTATCTATCTATCTATCTATCTATCTATCTATCTATCTATCTATCTATCTATCTATCTATCTATCTATCTATCTATCTATCTATTATATAGTGCCTTTCATATCTATCTATCTATCTATCTATGGAATATCGTGATCCTGCCGACTATACTTAAATTAATATCTATCTATCTATCTATGGAATTTTGTGATCCTGCCGACTATACTAAAATATCTATCTATCTATCTATCTATCTATCTATCTATCTATCTATCTATCTATCTATCTATCTATCTATCTATCTATTATATAGTGCCTTTCATATCTATATATCTATCTATCTATCTATGGAATATCGTGATCCTGCCGACTATACTTAAATTAATATCTATCTATCTATCTATGGAATTTTGTGATCCTGCCGACTATACTAAAATATCTATCTATCTATCTATCTATCTATCTATCTATCTATCTATCTATCTATCTATCTATCTATCTATCTATTATATAGTACCTATCACATCTATCTATCTATCTATTGTCAGGGATGCCAGGGGCCATGACCCAGCCGGGACGTCATGAGGGACCGGATGTGGGTCTGTGCTCACCCTGGATCACGTGGGGGTTGCCTTCTGGGTTGCTCTGGGGGCCACAGGTACAGGGCATGGAAGCTCCACTCTGTAGGGGCCCGTGGTCACCGCCAGGAGGCGGCCCAATGCTTTGGGGACCTGTTACCCCAGCACTTCCGCCACACCAGGAAGTGCTGGGGGGAAGATTTAGGATGGCGCCCAGAGAGCAGCCGGGAGGACAGCTGGCACTTCCGCCACGCTGGGGCGTGGCCAGAGGAGGAATGCCGGGAACACCTGGTGCTCATCCAGGAACTGTTTAAAAGGAGCCGTCTTTATTCATTCGAGGCTGGAGTCGGGAGGAGGAAGGACGAAGCACAGAGGAGGTGTGGAGGCGGCCCAAAGAAAGGCATTGTGAGGCCAGGACTTTGAATTGGGTTTTGTGCACGTGACTGGGTCTGTGTGACCATTGAATTGTAAATATTGTAAATAAATGTGTGGTGGTTTGAGAACAACATGTCCACCTGTCTGTGTCCGGGTCAACTTCCACACTATCTATCTATCTATTATATAGTACCTATCACATCTATCTATCTATCTATCTATCTATCTATCTATCTATCTATCTATCTATCAATCTATCATATAGTGCCTTCCATATCTATCTATCTATCTATCTATCTATTCTATCTATCTATCTATCTATCTATCTATCTATCTATCTATCTATCTGTCTATCATATAGTGCCTTATCTATCTATCTATCTATCTATCTATCTATCTATCTATCTATCTATCTATCTATCTATCTATCTATCTTTATAAAGTAATAACATGTAAATAGCCTATGAAAACATAAAACAATACAATTAGAAACAGCAGTTCAGATTGCAGGTAGAAGCTGGAGAAAAGAAACCCCACCTGTCAGCTTGAGGTTAGCAGACGGACCTGAAGGAGCCGATCATCGCAGCCGAGGGGTGCAGATAGATGAACCTCACAGCCCTTACAGTGCTTTACAGGAGACCCTTGTTTGTATGAGCTTCTTCTTCATTCTCATATAATTGAAATTTCACCTGTGGACCTTTTCTCTCCGCTGTCCAAGGGGCACCATTTGTTACTCAGAGGTGGGTTTGCTCAAAGGCTCAACTTGGGAAGTGTTGAAACTGACTTGTGCCGTGCTGCTAAATAAAGCTTTCTGAGAGTTCCCTGGAGCCTTCTGTATAGTGCCTTTCACGGCAGGAAGCAATTAGCAAGAGCAGAATGAAGCACAATACAAAGATGTCAAGCTGTGCATTGAAAGGAATGACGATAGGCAGAGAAGCCAGCAGAGGAATATTTTAAAAGGGCACATTTAGTTAAGGATAATGTAAAGGCGGAAAATAAAATGTGACAGGAATGCATGAGCTTGTCATTTGCTTAAAGCTATAAAGAACAGCATTTTAAGTTTAAAGAAATAGCCACCAATTACCAAAAACACTAAATCCCATTCAGAGTCCCAAGGCTGGAGTCTCTTCTAATGGTGCTTGGTGTAAAAAAAAAAAAAAAAGGAACAACCTGGGGACAGGGGGTTAAAGAAATGCCAGTGCATTTAATTTTGTCAGTGTATTTATCGTCATTAGTGTGCCAATTTCAAAATCAAAATAAATCTGTTTATTGTTAAACAAAGAGACAAATAAAAGCCAAAAGAAGCTTTAAATAAAGGATGGCTGATTAGGCTTTGCAAGGTCTTCACCGGGGAATAAAAAAAACAAGGAGGGAGGAAGGGAGGGAGGGAAAAAGAATGAAAGAAAGAAAGAAAGAAAGAAAGAAAGAAACTGAGCAGCTGCTGTCGGCATCTCAGAGGGCAATTATCAATGTAGAGGGACTGTCAGGAAAATAGTGGTCTGTTTATCTAATATATAATAATGTATATTACTTTCACGTCTAAAGTATCTATCTGTAATAAAATGTTAATCTTTTTTAATCTATCTGCATTTCAACCTTGCCTACTACACCGTCTATCGATCTATCTATCTATCTATTATATAGTGCCTTTCACATCTATCTATCTATCTATCTATCTATCTATCTATCTATCTATCTATCTATCATCAGTTATATAGTGCCTTTCACATATCTATCTATCTATTATATAGTGCCTTTCACATATCTATCTATCTGCCTATCTAGAAGGCATTCATCAATCCAGAGGGGCTGTGAGGAAATTAATGCCACGCTATATTTTCATCAAAATCATTTTTTTTTTTTTTTTGGATGATTGCAATACTCTCCCTACTTCGTATATGAGAAAGTAAAAAAGAGTGTATTTACAAGAAAAACAAAAAGTGCACCTTAAACCCAAACTATAAGATACTACCACCAATACAATACTACGACTAGATGACATCTATATAAATATTTACAAATACTTGCACAAGCCGTTGTTTGGTATTCCAAGGAAGGAGCTGTACCACCACACTACCGAGTCAAAAGACAAACCCGATGAGGCAGGAAGTGCCTTTTATAGTCGCGGCACAAATCTTTACCTAATCCTGCGACACGCTGCTCCCTTTCACCAATCGCGACTGACGCAGGTGCCTTCTGCACAGTTGCTCCCCCCAGTCCTTGCCGCGCTTGTATTAAACAGGGCTGGCGGCCTCGCATGCGCGTGAGCGAGCGTGCGAGCACGAGCGCGAACTTGAGCGCGTCCCGACGCGCTCCAGCCGATACGCGCTACAAAGGTATGTTACTTTTTCTTGGGGATCTCCTTCTCACACTAATGCATGCACTAATTTCACGAAACGCTTCACACATTTTCCTTTGATAACAGCAGTGGCTAAAGAGACGCTCGCTTTAATCCAGCAGGCCTGACCTGTCGCCGGCGTCTCGCCGCGTGCACCCCGCCGAAGCCAAACTTAAAAAACAAATGACCCCGAAAGCGCACCCCATACTTCAGCGATTTAAACAGGTAATCTTTTATTCCGCAAAAGTTGACTTTACCCCATTCTTATGTCTTTTTCTTTCCTTTAAAGTAATAATGCCTCGTAGACGGATTATATTACACACGACCTTAGCAACTATGAGCACCAGTGAAAGGTGAAGGCTCCTCCGGGTCCCCTGACTTGGTCACCTCTGAAGAAGATGTGTCATTGGGAATGAGGTGGTCCTTGAGGTGCACCTTCCACTACTCGACTATATCTTCAGGAGAGGTCATCAGCATCATAATCATAATTCATACAATAAGCAGAAAAAGCTAGAAATAAATAACCAGAAGTGCCCACCGAGAATCACAGACACACGGAATAAGTGACAACGTACGCTAATAGATGTTTACGGACCTTCAGATCTCGACTTGATGTTATTTTGGAGCATTTCGGTGAATTGGATGGTCAAGTGTCTTGGGATGAATGGCCTGATCTCATCAAGTGGTTCTAAACACCCTGCAGAGATTGTGTGCCATCTTGGCACAGAACCAGAGTCCAAGTCCTGTGATATGGAAGTACCACCCTGTGCGCCATCCCCAAATGAAAAACTAAACAAGCCGAACTAAAAGGGGAGCAAAACAAGTGCAGGTTAATCGCACCCCCAAAAAAACACAATGAAATGTGTGGGCACGGATTGGGCATCATCCAGCTGGCATGCGGTCAGGTGAGATTATAAAAAGAAGCATCCAGAAAACACTGATGACTTCCTCTGAGACGTGGCGAGGGTGAGAGGATGCAGTCCAACGCACGGAGTTGACCCCTGGGTGTCGCGTGCTGAGCTGGGCGTTTCATTCTGTTTTCTTGTGATGATTTTATTAATGGAGATCCCGGCATTACTTTATTAAACTAATGGCTCTCATTCTGAGCCTCTGTGTTTGTTCTGACCAATAAATATGCAATTAAAGCCAAGATCAACTTAGATTAAAAAATCGAACGGCATGATTAATCTTGATGGATTACTTTAATAGCTCAGCAGCACCAGTGCACGCTGCACACAGACGCTCCGGCGAGTCAGATGGAGTTTTTCTGTTCAAAAATGCTGAATCTAAATTGGCTGGCGAGTCCGTGCGGCTAAAAACAGACGTATTGATTAAAAAGTCCCCAGCCGACGGAAGAGTGTAGAAAGCAGTGGCCATAACTGGAGGGGAAAAGCTGAGCGAGGCGTGTAGGTGTTTCATTGCGGAAATAATGGGGCTGCTTATCAATAGGAAACGTCACGTCTAATTGATCAATAGGCCAATTGTGAGGACACAACGCCATTGGGGGGGCTTCACCACTTCTCTTATTGGATTGAAAGAACAGATAGACACATAGGAAAAGTGCAGCAAACCGTGGGCATGCCATTTTGGCACCAGAGCCCGCATCTCAGGGCACGCAGTGAACAGTGAAGGGAAAGTGAGCCAAATAAATAAAAACAAAGTAATAATGCGGTCCAGAAAAGAACCCCATTCTAGACTGAGGTGAAAGGCACTATATAAGAGTCAGATAGCTGTAAAAGGGTGCTATGTTGGATAGATACCGTACATGTATAAGGCACTACATAACAGACATATGTCAAAGGCACTATATAATACAGTGGTGTGAAAAACTATTTGCCCCCTTCCTGATTTCTTATTCTTTTGCATGTTTGTCACACAAAATGTTTCTGATCATCAAACACATTTAACCATTAGTCAAATATAACACAAGTAAACACAAAATGCAGTTTTTAAATGATGGTTTTTATTATTTAGGGAGAAAAAAAATCCAAACCTACATGGCCCTCCCTGCGTGGAGTTTGCATGTTCTCCCCGTGTCTGCGTGGGTTTCCGCCGGGCGCTCCGGTTTCGTCCCACAATCCAAAGATGTGCAGGTTAGGTGGATTGGCGATTCTAAATTGGCCCGTTTGTGTGTGTCCTGCGGTGGGTTGGCACCCTGCCCAGGATTGGTTCCTGCCTTGTGCCCTGTGTTGGCTGGGATTGGCTCCAGCAGACCCCCGTGACCCTGTATTCGGATTCAGCGGGTTAGAAAATGGATGGATGGATGGATATTGTGGAGGACGGCCGGTGTCCATGCTCAGGGGGACCAGCCATGGAATGTGCAATACCTCCCCCTGGACGCTAGATGGCCGCACCCCTGGGTTGGACTGCAGGTCTCCATGGGAATTGGAGTTGGGTGCAGCCCTGTTGGGTACCGCAGGCGCCGCCAGGGGGTGCTGCTGCTGTAACTCCTGAACCCTTGTGGGCACTGTTTTCACCACACTCGGAAGTACAGCTTGGCAATCCGGGTGAACTATAAAAGGGGCCAGCAGCCACCACTCGAGGAGCTAGAATCGGGAGGAGGAGGACAACATTGCCTGGGAGGAGTGGTGGAGGAAGAAAAGAGTGCTTTGCTGTGTGTTTTATTGGGTGTGTTCTGCTTGGGACTGTGTGCTGCCTGTGGGACGCGGGAAGACGTGCATCCACAGGTGAAGAAAAAAATAAATAGTGGTCGGTCACCTATATAGCGCCTTTTCAAAACAGATAGATATTCATTTTATTATTTTTAATTGAATTACAATAAAAATGTACCCACAGTAGAGGCATCTGTGTAAAACATTAATCCAATCTGATTTTCAAACATGATGTGATTTGACTTGAATTATAAGAGAAATATTGAGAGGAGGTGAGAACTTTGGTAATGCATGTGTTTTAGGGATGAGATGGGAATGGAGTGGGGTTTGTAAAAGGCAGCGTTACATTGAAACAAAATATAATGAAGTGAAGGTGGGAGGTACATCACGTAGATAGATAGGTAGATATTAATTTTAGCATAGTTGGCAGGATCACAAAATTCCATAGATAGATAAATATTAATTTTAGCATAGTCGGCAGGATCACAGAATTAAATAGATAGATAGATAGATGCTTTGTGCACTTTATTAAAGAAAACATTAAAATTCTTTTTGGTGCTTTTTATAAATGTGTCTTGGACGTCTGTCTGGTGGTTTTAACGGGGCAACAGTGCCTCTTGCATCCACAATAGATAGATAGATAGATAGATATTAATTTTAGTGTAGTCGGCAGGATCACAAAATTTCATAGATAGATATTCATTTTATTTTAGTCAGCAGTATCACAATATTCTATAGATAGATAGATATTAATTTTAGTGCAATCGGCAGGATCACAAAATTACATAGATAGATAGATAGATAAATATTAATTTTAGTATAGTCGGCAGGATCACAAAGTTACATAGATAGATAGATAGATAGAAGGCACTCTATGATAGATAGATAGATAGATAGATAGATAGATAGATGTGTAAGGCACTATATAATAGATAGATAGATAGATAGATAGATAGATAGATAGATAGATAGATAGATAGATAGATAGATAGATAGATAGATAGATAGATATTAATTTTAGTATAGTCAGCAGGACCACAAAGTTACATATATAGATAGATAGATAGATATGAAAGACATTATACAAGAAATCGAGTGAAAGGCGCTATATCATGTATTGATTATGCAAAAATAAATAGAAATGAAAACTACTATGGCAATCAATTTCTATGGTCCTTACTGCCACAGGATTTATAGCATGGCTGGTGAAATTCTGAATAAGCTGGTTTGGATGGCTAGCCTTGCGAGTCCCCATGCCACTTGTCCCCACACCATTTGTCTTACTTATCCCGCCAGTGCCATGACTGGTGAGTGGAGATGGCACTTTGCTTAGTGATCGGGATAATCTGACCTCAAAACTCGTTTCTTCCTTACAAGACAAATCCCAGGCCACAGTTTACCATTTGGGGACAGGAGGGCCACCGGGTTCTCTGATAGGTTCACAGCCTAATTAATTTTCTGTATAAATAACCAATCAGAAGCTAATTGGCACAGAGAAATCAATTCCAATGTTTCTCCTACCACTACAATGAGTTTTTGAGCTGCCTTGTAATCCTGATCGCCTGCATCATTCAAAATCTCTCTATTTTAATAAATAAATCTTGGGTCGAGGTGTGACTTTCTCGGAGAGACACTTTGACATCCCGCGAGATTAGACTTTACAACCTTTGGAAGCAACACCCATGAGACGGTGACTTTTTTTCACATCACACCCTACTTACAACCAATTTAAAACAAGTTCACAGACATCTAACCTCTCAGTTGTTGGAATGCATCTGGCAGACACACTTCATGTTCTCCCAGCTCTTTAAAATGTTATACATTTTAGATGGCACGTCAATGACTAACTGAAGAAGAAAGAGCAGCGTGTCGAATAGAGACATGAAGGCGTTGGACAGAAAAGAAGGCAAAAAAGAACAATAATAATCTACATCCAGATTCTGAAAATAAGGAAAGTAATAATCAGCCCAGACCAAGTGGAACTGAAAACCTTGTGTTATTATTTTAATTAATGAATGAATTCCATCATATTTGCACAATATGCCGTGTGTGCGAACGCATCTTATTTATTTACCCCACAATTCTGAATCAATGACAATGGCTCTGAAAATAGCCGGACAATGGAAGGTGAGATTTGCAAGGTGGTCGTTCTAAAAGGAAGAGCAGGAGATGAGAGCGCCACCAGGTGGCCATTTTATGAAGTGTACACAGAAAAAGAATAAAGAAAGAGGAGAGAAACAACCAGCATGGAGAATCAGAATGGAGCTCCCATTCACAGGATGTACTGCTGTTAATCTGTAATGAGAACTGTAAGGCACTTTAAGAACATTTACGGTAGGCGCAGTGGGTAGTTAGGAGACCCGGGTTCGCTTTCCGAGTCCTCCCTGTTTGCATGCTCTCCCCGTGTCTGTGTGGGTTTCCTCCCACAGTCCACAGACATGCAGGTTAGGTGCATTGGCGATCCGAAATGGTGTGTGCTTGGTGTGTGTGTGCCTTGCCCTGGGGTTTGTTTCCTGCCTTGCACCCTGTGTTGGCTGGGATTGGCTCCAGCAGACCCCCATGACCCTGTAGTTAGGATATAGCGGGTTGAATAATGGATGGGTGGATGGGAGTCTCTCAGGCCTGCACGTTTCCAGTTTACTGTTCACTGTCACAGTGAATCTGGCCGAGGTGCGCATCAGCAGCATATGGTGGATCCTTCCCTCCACGTGTGCCCATGCAAATCGGTCGGGCCTTGGCACCCGGAGCGGGCACAATGCCTTGCTTTTAGCAGTTGCAGTGGCAGGCTGGCTGGTCCTGAGCCATCAGTGACCAACTAAACGCAGTCCGAGAGTCGAGCCGCAGGCGTCTGTTTAAGATAATAAATGGAATGGAGGGAGGATAAGCAAGCGTGATGAAAGGCAGTTCATGCAGGTTAATGAATTTAATCTGTTTAGTGCGGCCAAAGGTGGCAGACGTCTGATGTCATTCCATCTCTGGTTTCCGCTGCTCCAGATTACATTGAGATGAATGTAAACATGTGCCCGGGAGACCACCAGACACGTCGGCCCTGTTCTCTTTGGGGGCGCGTTGCCTGCATTTCATTTTAAACGCACACAATTGCTGGAATGATTTTCATTTGCTTTTGCTTTATGTAATGAAGATGTAATGGAGGCATTGATGTTATTGTGTTTATTTTTTCAAGGCACGTTTTATCTACCAGATATCATCATCATTATTACCACCACGTGCTCTTTTTTATTTGAGAACAAAACATGTCAGCAGAACACAACTGAATCAAACAGAGAGGATTAACATCGGCAGACATTGTGGCATAGTGGATAAGGCTTAGGCCTCCGGGCCCTGAGGCTGGGGGTTCAAATCCTGGCACATAGAAAAGAAAAATAGAAAGGAAATCAACTGCACCGCAAATGTTGAAAGTCAAAGTGTTTGGCAAGTTCACCCCAAAGAAGTTAGAAGCAGTAAGAAAGGTGAGTGATGGCTGGAGCTGAAAGAGAAGTTACAAACAGACAAACGAGGCCAGTCAGCCCAGCGTGAACCATACGGCGTGTGAGAGCAACCATTAAAAAGGACATTAAGAGTCAGATGGTTAAAAAAGACAGCTGGAAAGAAAATTCAAATAAAGGAAAAAGACGACCCAAAGAGATTCTTTCAGTATTTTAGTAGTAAAAAGTCTGACTTGGCATCAGCTGCCCTAATCCGGGGTGTTCATAAGAAACACGATGATTTACTTCATGATGCAGAAGAACATAATAAACAAGATGAGCAGAATTGAAAATTTAAAATATGAAAATAACGTCTAATCCAGCTCCAATATTTACAGTTGAAATATTTGTAATTAAAATAGAACTTTGACATTTTCACCCTCTGATGGAAGTCCATAAGTGCTAGATCCCTAATAAAGGATCAAAAATAACATCAGATTCATAATCAGTGACTTTAAGTAGTCTAACATGATACCTCACATGATTATGTTTGGAATTGATCATTTGTCACCGTCTGATGGAGGTCCATAGAGGAATAGATCTTTAGTAAAAGATCAAAAATCAAAAATAATATCAGATTTACAATCAGTGACTTTAAGCAGCCTAAAATGATATCTCACATGGTTATGTTTGGAATTGATTATTTTCCACCCAATGATGGAGGTCTGTAGTGGGCTACATCCCTAGTAAAGGATTAAAAATCCAAAATAACTGGATTTGTAATTAGTGACCTTAAGTAGTCTAAAATGATACCTCACATGCTTATGTTTGGAATTGATCATTTGTCACACTCTGATGGAGGTCCATAGGGGACTAGATCTCTAGTAAAAGATCAAAAATCAAAAATAATATCAGATTTACAATCAGTGACTTTAAGCAGACCAAAATGATAACTCACATGGTTATGTTTAAAATGAATAATTTTTCACCCACTGATGGAGGTCCATAGTGGGCTACATCCTTAGTAAAGAACCAAAAATAACATCAGATTCATAATCACTGACTTTAAGTAGTCTAAAATGATACCTCACATGCTTATGTTTGGAATTGATCATTTGTCACCCTCTGATGGAGGTCGATAGGGGACTAGATCTCTAGTAAAAGATCAAAAATCAAAAATAATATCAGATTTACAATCAGTGACTTTAAGCAGCCTAAAATGATACCTCACATGGTTATGTTTAAAATGAATAATTTTTCACCCACTGATGGAGGTCCGTGGTGGGCTACATCCCTAGTAAAGGATCAAAAATCAAAAATAACATCAGATTTATAATCACTGACTTTGAAATAGTCCAAGACAATACCCCAAATGCTTATGTTTGGAATTTGTAATTTTCTGACCTTCTGGGTGTTGCTCTTTGAGGACTAGGACCACCTGTAAAGAATCACACAACAAAATTACGACTGTATTCATAATCAGCAACCTCAGAATAGCGTTAAACAACACTCTGCATGCCTATGTGACTGATCCCCCATTTTAAAAAGTTTTCTGGAAAAGAGTAACTTTGACACCTCGGTTCCCATTAGGAGATGAACCCCTGGGGCCAGTTGATGTGTCCTGCACAAGTTCAAGTCCTTCTGATCACTAAGCAACTGAAGGCCTCTCTCACATTGGCTAATGTTCATGTTCATGAGTCCACCATCAGGAGAACACTCAACAACAATGGTGTGCATGGCAAGGTTGCAAAGGAGAAAGCCACTGCTCTCCAAAAAAAACAGTTTGCTGAAGATCACGTGGACAGACCAGAAGGCTATTGAAGAATGTTTTGTGGATGGATGAGACCAAAATAGAACTTTTTGGTTTAAATGAAAAGCGTTATGTTTGGAGAAAGGAAAACACTGCAGTCCAGCATAAGAACCTTCTCCCATCTGTGAAACATGCTGGTGGTAGTATCATGGTTTGGGCCTGGTGTGCAGAATCTGGGCCAGGACGGCTTGCCTTCAGTGATGGAACAATGAATTCTGAATTAT